>NC_089748.1:47076097-47091097 GCF_040412425.1 Macrobrachium rosenbergii
CAGAACGTGTCATCACTTTGTAACGCAATTTTCTTTTATATTTTTCCAAAGTTCAGATTACAGATACCAGACGAGACTTTATACCCCTTGTGGAGGGCTTTGGAAATTCCCATTGAATAATCTCGATAACAACGCGTTTCGACGCAGGTGACCTTTGCGGTTGTCACGCCAGTTTGCAGCCAAGAAAAAAATATGCGTAAATTGATCGGTTTATAAAAATTTAAAAGTACCTTCTTTTCTCAAGCGGTATCAAGACTCCATAAGTCGGTAAATTGTTCTTTTTCGCTTTGCTGCTAAACTTTGGAATTTCACCTCTCGCTCTGTTTTCCATGATCTTACGAAATTCATTTTATTTATAACCAGGCAGGGAAGGTTGCCTCTTTCAGGGTGAAGTCTTACGTATTCCCTCGCTTTAAACATTGATATTTTTTTTTTTTAAATCTAGCTTCGATTAGTCACTTTACTTATCACTGGGCAGTGATTGTCTTAGTATTCAATCCCGTAGGGGGGTTGCTGCCGTCAGTGCACCTCATGCGGTGCACTGTAGGCATTACTTAAGGTTCTTTGCAGCGTCCCTTCGGACCCTAGCTGCAACCCCTTTCATTCCTTTGACCGCACCTCCGTTCATATTCTCTCTTCCATCTTACTTTCCTCAACTCTCTCCTATCAATTGATTCATAGTGCAACTGCGAGATTTTTTTTCCTGTTACACCTTTAAAACCCTTTTATTTTCAGTTTCCCTTCAGCTTGAACGACCTCATCGTAGGTCCCAGAACTTGTTTGGCCTTTGGCCTAAATTTTATATTCCAATTCCAGTTCCTGTATTCCAGTAAAAAAAAAAAAAAGGAAAAGTTGGTCACTGAGGAGGCATTCTACAGTATAGCCCAGAACCAGCAACAAGGCCACCACTTAACTTTTATTAGGAGAGCGTCGGACGAATCTCTTCATATCGTGTTGAATGGGTGAGAATTTCTACTTCAATTTATTACTCGGATTTCTGAATGCAGGGCGCGAATATATCGTCACTTCCTCCCGCGCCGTATGTACCACGAATTTTAAATTCTCCGCCTGATTCTTTACCTAAGCACGAAATTCTTCCGTTTCCAAGTACGATGGACCTTCCCTCCGTCGACGAGAAATGCGAATCCGCGATAGATTATAGTCTTTTTTTTTTATAAATGTGAATACTTCAATACTTTTCATGATTCATCGACGTGTTTGATGTTGATATCCCCTGAGCACTTACGAAGAAAGGGGAGGGGGAACAGAAGAAGGAGGAAGGAAGGTTGGGTGAGGGAGGGGGGGATACCTCTCTCTCTCTCTCTCTCTCGCCTTGGGAAGGGGGGCGGCCTGGTCTATAATTGAATTGGACCACCACGAACTAGGGAAATGACAACCTGCGAGGTGCCAGATTTACGATGAGCGCCACTGATGCACGAGAACAAAAGTTCCTGCGGTCTCTTTTAGACGTTGCCGCTTCCAGATTCCACTCGCCAGAGGCGACTGGATGGCAGCGCGTAAGGACTGACGAAGCCCCGAATGACTTAGGGCACGCGTGCCCCGAGAAATAAGGGATTCGAGGAGAATTTGGCGTGTTCCTCCGGCGAGAAATGGCAGTAGACGCGGATGCAGGCAAGGCGTTAGTGGAAGAAGAGGGCGGAAGGCGCTAAACGCTGGAGATGATGTCAATTCTCACTCCACTAAAACCATGAGAGAGAGAGAGAGAGAGAGAGAGAGAGAGAGAGAGAGAGAGAGAGAGAGAGAGAGAGAGAGAGAGAGAGTCAAAACTGAAAACGGCTGGGGAAAATCTATAATGGCCTTTAGAAATATAATCTCTTTCAAGAGGAATAAAAAAAAAAAAGAAAGTACGTAAGGCGACGGAGGTGGGGACGACATAACAATGACCAATGAAGCAGGGAAGAGGAAGAGGAAGAGAAGGAAGGAACGATAAAGAGGAGGAGGAGAGAAATCTTCCAAGAAACGCTTTGCAAGATGCTGAATGTCGCGGTGATTAAGTAATGCATACACTCAGGGTTAGAGCTAATAGGTAAAGTAGGGCGATGACAGGAGTAGTGGGGTCCTAGCCCCACTGTACCACCACCTCCTCCTCCTCCTCCTCCTCCTCCTCCTCCTCCTCCTCCTCCTCCTCCTCCTCCTCCTCCTCTCCTCCCTCCCTCCTTAGCTCTCCGTGCGGTGTTGCAGGACCTATTTGCTTAATAGTCGAAGACAAGTTAATACTGGGCGCATTTAGAGCGTCGCAGCTTCGGAGAAGTTACGAGCTCCTGATTTTGTAGCTTGGGAAGAAATGATTTGACGCTGCTTCGTTTTAGGCGGCTCTCTTGCTCCGTGGGGACAGAGGACACCGAATGGGACGCTTGATCTTTTTTTTTGTTTTGTTTAGATTTAGCTGAACGGCATAACATTTCGTACGATCAGACACTTGCTGTTACAGATATTTTACACTCATATATGCAAACTCACTCACAGATATATATATATATATATATATATATATATATATATATATATATATATATATATATATAATATATATATATATATATATATATATATATATATATATATATATATATATATATATATATATATATATATATATGATTATAATCACTTTAGCACGTGATCCATGTATCACACATTACCACAGGTGAACAATAAGAGCCGGGGTATAGGTCCTGACCGGTTTTCGACTTTTATTTCAAGCCATTGATGAAGGATGTGTATGCATAGATAAATATGTATAATGTATGTGTATAAATATATATATATATTTATATATTATATATATATATATATATATATATATATATATATATATATATATATATAATAATCTCATGCGTGTGTGTCTGTATCTATGCTTGCATAAAACCAGTTTTACGCATGTTTGTAAATTCTTATGAATTGCACGCAAAGCGGAGCAAGCAAAGAAAGTATTAAGCTATCAATCAGATTCACAAAACTCAAGAACAAAAAAAAAATCAAACGTACCTTTCCATGAGCGGCGGTGATGACACACACACCTTTAAAAAAAAGTCTGGGAGGAAAATGGTCAAAACTCAAGACTTTGAACCCTACTGCCTCTCCCCAGAGCAGTTCTGAGTGAGTTTTTTTTTTTTTTTTAAGACTTCGTGTATGTTTTTGTTTTTTTTCTTTTGATAAAAAAAATCGTTTGCGGGCCCTTATGTGTATACAGTAATAGTCAGCGTACGAGAGATTTTTTTATGAAAAATTAATTTGAGAGCTTTTTTCATGACTTGGTGTGTGTCTTTATTTTTTATCTTGGTAATATATGGGTAAGGGATGTTTTTTTAAATGAATAATTGATAGCAGTGCTTTTTTTTTTAGTTGAGTATCAGTTTTTTTCTCATCTTTGTGTGTTTTTCTTTTTTATTTTGACAAAAAACTGTTTCGGACCCTAATTCTTATATGGTAATAATCAATCAACTGGCGAGAGATTTAAAAAAAAAGTATTGATTTGAGAGCTTTTTTTAAACTTGGTGTATGTTTTTCTATTTCATTTGATACAATAAAATTGTTTGCGAATCCTTAACCATATATGACAATAATCAGTTAGCTGACGAGAGATTTTTTTAAAATGAATTGCGTTGAGAGCGTTTTTTAAACTTGGTGTATGTTTTTATTTTTCATTTGATATAAAATTTTTTTTTGCGAATCCTTAACCGTATATGGCAATAATCAGTCAGCTGACGAGAGATGTTTTTAAAAAATGAAGAATTAGTATGGTTTTTTTTCAAACTTGGTGTATGTTTTTCCAAATCAGATGACGAAACATGTTTATTAAAAATAATGAAAGGCTTTGACGCGAAATGGAGATATTTTAGTTAGAGAGAGAAAAAACTTTATTTAAGGTAAAATTTAGGTGGAAGTAACGAGAGTAGAGTTTGACCAAATGGTGAAAACCCCTACATTTAAGGGAATTGTTTTTTCTTTTTTCAAATAGGCCGCCAAGTGCCACCAAGTTCATTCTGAACTCTACGGGAATACCACTACATTTTTAACTTTAATATTCATTGCCCTTAGCTAGGTGCAAGCAATGCATGAAAATTAAACCTATATTCATAGGATTTTTATTAGTTTTTTTAGTTTTTTTTAAAAGGAAACTATTTTGCCGGCTTTGTCTGTCCGTCCGCACTTTATTCGGTCCGCACTTTTTGTATCCGCCCTCAGATCTTAAAAACTACTGAGGCTAGAGGGCTGCAAATTGGTATGTTGATCATCCACCCTCCAATCATCAAACATACCAGATTGCAGCCCTCTAGCCTCAGTAGTTTTTATTTTATTTAATGTTAAAGTTGGCCATAATCATGCTTCTGCCAACGATATAGGATAGAACATCACCGGGCTGTGGTTAAAGTTTCATGGGCCGCGGCTCAAGCAGCATTACACCGAGACCATCGAAAGATAGATCTGTTTTCGATGGCCTTGATTATACGCTGCAGCGGCTGAACAGAAAACTCGATTGCGCCGAAGAAACGTCGCATTTTTTTACTTGTTTCATATAGGGGCTGCCATATGCCAACCACTTAATTGGGAACTCTACGGGAATACCACTGCATTTTTCACTTTACTCTTCATCGCCAAATTCTAGGGTACTAGTAAAAGTATTAAACTTGGCTTCACCCTCGAAATTATTTCTACTACATTACAAAATTTCAGGCCGTAGTGCCGTCAGTGCACCTCATGCGGTGCAATGTAGGCATTACTTAAGGTTCTTTGCAGCGTCCCTTCGGCCCCTAGCTGCAACCCCTTTCATTCCTTTTACTGTGCCTCCGTTCTTATTTGTTTGCTTCCTCCATCTTACTTTCCTCAACCCTCTCCTAACAATTGAGTCATAGTGCAACTGCTTTGAGGTTTTCCTCCTGTTAAGCCTTTATAACCTTTTTACTTTCAGTTTTCCTTTCAGCGCTGAATGATCTCATAGTTCCCAGCGCTTGACCTTTGGCCTAAATTCTATATTCTATCTATTTTAACCTTAAGTTGATCTCCTATTACTACTATTCAGATATACTTAGTGTTGTAATCTTAATGTAAATGGCATGTCTAGATAATTCCCTTTGAAACAAAATACGAACATATATGTTTTTTTTTATTTATTTTTTGCATTTTCATCAAAAATACCGATGGTCAGTTTTAACAAACAAAGCATCGTTACAGAGAAGAAAAAGAAAGAGAGAGAGAGAGAGAGAGAGAGAGAGAGAGAGAGAGAGAGAGAGAGAGAGAGAGAGAGAGAGAGAGAGAGTTCTCGTCATGATTATGGCGCTGCCTGAATCATTCACTGCTAATTAAAAAAAAAAAAGCAGGTACTTTTTTTCAGAAATATGAAACCTTTTTAATACACATTTTGTGTGTATGTATATATATACACATACATATTTATATATAATGTATATATATATATATATATATATATATATATATATATATATATATATATATATATACATATGTGTGTGTGTATGTGAAAGCTTGATTCGCCTCTATCCACGTAAGCCAGCGTTCGCCTTAGCATGAGAGAACTTTTTGCCGTTTTTGCCGCACAAACGATTGACGCTTGTCGTTTCACCTTTTTTTTTTATTTTATTATTTGTCCCCATTTGTACCGTCTGACACCGTCACCTCCCCTCTCCCTTTAAAACGACAGTGTCAGAATTCTCCCGCAGTTTCTGACAGTACCAACTCAATCAGCGCTCAGCCGGGCGAATGAACGAACTTACTTCTTTCTTCACCTTGTCACCTCCTCCTCCTCCTCCTCCTCCTCCTCCTCCTCCTCCTCCTCCTCCTCCTCCTCCTCCTCCTCCGATCACTCCATTTCGAAAGCCGAGCGAAGGAGCGGAGTCACGAAGCCCCCCGCCCCTCCCCCAAAATGCATGAGATATTACGCAATGGAGCGTTTTTCCCAAAATGTTAATAATAGTTCCGTATAGGTGCGGAGACCGGGGCGCCGAGGACTTGCTTCATTAGGGAGGCCGTGGTGAATATTAAAGCCTCTATATTTGCAAAATTATTGTTTCGAGTTGCCGTGGCTGGAAGGCATGGCCGGGGAAAAACTGGAAAACTGGAAATTAACTGTAAATTCTACATTTTTTTTTAGGGGGCAGGGGTGGGGTGAGATAGGGTGATGGCCAGACATTTGTTTACGGTCCCTGAAGTGAGTTTTTCATCATATGTGTGTGTGTGTGCGCCCCCCACAAACACTCGCAGTTCATCTCTTATCTTTTATCACGTCCTGGCGACCGCTGAATGCAGCAGAGTCAGCAGCAGAGGCAGAGGCAGCAGAGGCAGAATCAGCGGTAACGCGGCTCTGACATGGCTGATGAATTGCCGTAAAGGAAAGCCATTTCAAATTACTGACGACTGATTCGAAAAAAGGGGAAAAATTGTGGGGAAAATCTCATACGACTTAGTTGCGGTTGATACAAAAAAATACTGACGACTTTCGCCGGAGGGTAAATGGGTACATGTACGTGATGTTCATGTGCACTCGTACGTGATGTTTATGTGCACATACGTGATGTACATATGCACACATACGTGATGTTTTTGGGACCCCGTACATGTTTATGTGCACGCATACGTGATGTACATGAGCACACGTACATGGTATTTATATCCACATGTACATGATGTTGCTGTGCACTCGTAAGTGATGTTTATGTGCACACGTACCTGATGCTTATGTGCACACATACGTGATGTACATGTGCACACATACGTGATGTTGATATGCACATGTACATGATGTGTATATCCACACGTACGTGACGTTTCTGTGCACACGTACGTAATGTTTAGGTACACACGTTCATATTGTTTGTGTACACGTTCATATTGTTTGTGCACACGTTCATAATGCTTATGTGTACACGTACAGGATGTTTATGTTCAAGTATATGTGATATTTATGCGACACGTACATGATGTTTGTGCACATGTATGTGATGTTTGTGTGCACACGTACGTGATGTTTGTGTCCACATGTACGTGAGTTTATGGGCACACGTACACGATGTTTATGTGCACGTGTACGTGATTTTTATGGAACACACTTCCGTGATGTTTGTGCAGACCTACGTGATATTTGTGTACACACATATGTGATGTTTCTGTGCACACACATACATGATGTTTATGTGCACACGTTTGTGCTGTTTCTGTGCACACGTATGTAATGCTTATGTGCACACATACATGATGTTTATGTGCACACATACATGATGTTTATGTGCGCACGTACGTGATGTTGATTTATGCAAAGACGTGAAGTTTATGCACATACATATGTGATGTTTGTGGGCACACATATGTGATGATTATGTGCACACGTATGTGACGTTTATTTGTCAAAATCGGAGGCTTTTCAGGCAAGTCTCACCAAATCCCGTCATTCAGGAAAACGAGAAAAAGGGACGAGGAAAATAGGTTGGGAAAACCGTAAGAGGCACAGAAAGTTCCGAAGCTTGGCAAAAGCCGTTATGTGTAGCAGCAGGTGTCAGGAAGAGAGGCGTCACTCCACAGACATGACATTTGTTTGAGCAAGTATTTGTGGATGTCATTTTTTGTGTTGGCCAGAGAGGCGAGAGAGCCTGTTCCCAGGCGCAATCGAGTTTTCTGTACAGCGTATAATCAAGGCCACCGAAAATGGATCTGTCTTTCGGTGGTCTCGGTATAATGCTGTATGAGCCGCCGCCCATGAAACTTTAACCACGCCCCGGTGGTGGCCTGGCCTTTATCGTTGCCAGATGCACGATTATGGCTAACTTTAATCTTAAATAAAATAAAAAGTACAGAGGCTAGAGGGCTGCAATTTGGTATGTTTGATGATTGGAGGGAGGATGATCAACTTACCAATTTGCAGCCCTCTAGCCTTAGCAGTCTTTAATATCTGAGGGCGGACAGAAAAAAGTGCTGACAGAAAAAAGTGCGGACGGAGAGACAAAGTCGGGACAATAGTTTTCTTTTCAGAAAACTAATGAATATATGTGAGTATAGGCGGCATTTCTTTTCTTTAACACCAATATTTTTTCTTGCAATTTTGTAAGGAGCGTGGGGGTTGTGAACCCCTCAGTGTGGAAGAGTCTTATCTTCGTTTATCCAATGAGCCACATCTGCTTAGGATATATTTAGGAGCCTTTTTGATTAAAAGGTAGTAATTTTCTAACAAAATTACGGCTATACCCCTTTAAATAAAGTCATTACAAGCATTAACAATTTCTCCGTATGGTATATTATATATAGAGAGATATATATATATATATATATATATATATATATATATATATATATATATATATATATATATAAATTTAAGTCTAATATCATTTAGACCACTGTCCTGTCACACATTGTCCTAGGACAGAACTTACACACATGCAATTACGGCCAAATCCCCCTCCCACTCTCCACCCAAGCTAGGACCTGGAAGAACCAGGCAGTGGTTGGTGGTGACTCAGCTAGCAGAACACTCTTCCCCTCCAGGAGCTCCGTTCCTTAGCTTACAGGGACGGTAAGGTCATGATTCCTAGTGACATATTTCAAAACGTTAGCGGGATTTGAACTTTGGACCACAGCACTGTGGAGTCTAACCTTTTCCGCATTTTTTTAGTCTTTTGGTTAAATTGTTCCAGATTGCCAGTCCCGTCGGCCGTAGGATGTAAAAGAATCTAAATGTGTTTGAACTGGCAACAAAGATAGTTGGTGTTTAAATGGCGGGTGTTTGAGTAATTGTAATTAAAGGAAAATCAATGGTGCGTTTTGTGTGATCAGATGTCTATTCTTTTATACAGACGCTGAACCTAACCTAACCTCCTAACCTAACCATTATATGGAGGTCACCAGTTAACGTTTTATTATTTCAGTTTTATTATTTCAGTTCCCCTGTATCTATTTTTTGTAATTGGTTTTACGTCTTTACGGTAACAATTTAATACCAGTATTTATCTCTCTCTCTCTCTCTCTCTCTCTCTCTCTCTCTCTCTCTCTCTCTCTCTCTCGAGCGTTATACTTGTCAATCTTTCTCTGTATCTTCAGTCACACCATTTTGTCATTCATGAACTTCATTATGAAGTGTTTAAGTTTTCCCTTTTTCCTCATTTCTTCCTGTCATATTTTTAATCCTCCCCCTTCTCTCTCTCTCTCTCTCTCTCTCTCTCTCTCTCTCTCGTTTTCAGTGGTTGGGGTTTCTGTCTTTGAAATGATATCTGTTACGTTTACAGATTATAGACAGAAGGAATGAAATTTTCTCTCTCTTTCTCTCTCTCTCTCTCTCTCTCTCTCTCTCTCTCTCTCTCTCGTTTTGAGTGGTTGGTTTTTCTGTCTTCGAAATGATATCTGTTAAGTTTACAGATTATGGAAAGGAGTGAAATTCTCTCTCTCTCTCTCTCTCTCTCTCTCTCTCTCTCTCTCTCTCTCTCTCTCTCTCTCTCTCTCTCGTTTTCAGTGGTTGGTTTTTCTGTCTTCGAAATGATATCTGTTAAGTTTACAGATTATGGAAAGGAGTGAAATTCTCTCTCTCTCTCTCTCTCTCTCTCTCTCTCTCTCTCTCTCTCTCTGTTTCCGGCACCTCTACCTCCACATCTTAATCTTGCCTGTGCCGACTTTCTTCCCAGTGAATAACTCCCCATAACGAAAATCAAATCAGAGTTGTATTATCCCGGAAAGAGAGAGAGAGAGAGAGAGAGAGAGAGAGAGAGAGAGAGAGAGAGAGAGAGAGAGAGAGAGAGGTGTTATTGGGTTCCAAGGTGTAGATACCCTCTCCATCCCGGCCTTAGACGAATGCAAGTAAACAATTATATACCCATAAGGTGTTGTCACCATTCCACTAATTGTTTATGCATCAAGCCGATTCGATTAGCTAACACATACAGCAATGATCGCTGCTCGCTCGCAGGGGACCGTCGCCCCTGCGACGCCCCTGCACAGAGGGCTGTTTTCCCCGGCGCCGCCCGGTGCGGGAGTCCCTCGGAAACCACCCGTATGGTTTGCGGGCGCAAGGGCGGGATTCCCCCGCCCGTAGGGTTTTGATTATTGATGCTGGAGGTTTTGGGGTTGTTAATTTAGCCAGCGGCGTATATATTCACAACAGCCATATTCGCTAGCGCGCCGTGGCGGGCGCGGATGTGTCGTCGCTCGCTCGGATTGATTTCATATCTGTACTCGGGAGAGCAAAACACGAGAGTTGTTCAACCCTTTTTCAACACCTTTTTAATTCCCAGTCGGACTCATTTTTTTTCCCACTCTTTTATATATACATATATGCAGTATGTGTGTGTGTGTGTGTACAGTATATGTATATGTATATATATCACACATTTCCCCGTCTCTGATTTTTCACCTGTGGTAATGCATGATAAATGAGTCACGTACAAAAGTGATTATAATCATATGTGTATGTATATATATATATATATATATATATATATATATATATATATATATATTAATATTGTATATATATATATATACATATATATATTTTATGGTCTTTTTTATGTTTTATTTGTCTATTTTGCTTTAAGTTTTTTATATTGCAAATTTTCTATAACGGTTTTGCAAGGTTTTTTTTTTGTGCGTGTCGAAAACACGTGTAGCTTTGGTTCTCTTATGGTTGAAGGTTACAATTTTTTCATTCTGCGAGGAAAACATGGCAGACTTTATGCCCCGATAATATTGATTTTATGAATTTTGTATGGAAAAGGATTCTCTCTCTCTCTCTCTCTCTCTCTCTCTCTCTCTCTCTCTCTCTCTTTATACTACGAGAAAATAATGACTATACAATTTCGTCGATCTTATATAAAATATTATTTTCTCTCTCTCTCTCTCTCTCTCTCTCTCTCTCTCTCTCTCTCTCTCTCTCTCTCTCTCTCTCTCTCTTTATAATACTACTAGAAAAAATAACTTATATCCTAATAAAATCAATTTACAATAAAATCAATTTTGTTTAAAATATGATTCATTCTCTCTCTCTCTCTCTCTCTCTCTCTCTCTCTCTCTCTCTCTCTCTCTCTCTCTCTCTCTAATGCTATGAGACAAAATGACTTATATTGTGATAAAATCAATTTTGAATAAAATGAATTTTTCTAAATTATGATACATTCTCTCTCTCTCTCTCTCTCTCTCTCTCTCTCTCTCTCTCTCTCTCTCTCTCTCTCTCTCTCTCACACACACACACACACACACACTGCGAGACAAAATGACTTATATCTTGATAAAATCAATTTTGAATAAAATTAATTCTTTGTAAATTATGATAGCTTCTCTCTCTCTCTCTCTCTCTCTCTCTCTCTCTCTCTCTCTCTCTCTCTCTCTCTCTCTACTACGAGAAAAAATACTTTATATCCCGATGTAATAAATTGTTTATAAAATTAAAATTTCGTGTAAAGTATGGTATATTCTCTCTCTCTCTCTTCTCTCTCTCTCTCTCTCTCTCTCTCTCTCTCTCTCTCTCTCTCTCTCTCTCTCTCCGTCCGGATATAGACTGAACGGAAACCAAGAGCTATTTGATATTGCCTTTCCATTGAATTTGCTTGAATGCCTCTGATACTGGACGTCGAAGAGTAATTTGTTGTTCCTGTAGTCTGATATTTCAGGCGGTGCGTTTCCTAACCAATTGTTCATAAGGTGATAGTGTGAATTGGCATTAAGATAGTGGAGAGAGAGAGAGAGAGAGAGAGAGAGAGAGAGAGAGAGAGAGAGAGAGAGAGAGAGAGAGAGAGAGAGCAGTCACCTGCAATAATAGCAGATTCTTATTTGATGATATTGTTTATAAGGTGATAGTGAAGAGAGAGAGAGAGAGAGAGAGAGAGCAGTCACCTGCAATAATAGCAGATTCCTATTTGATGATATTGTTTATAAGGTAAGAGAGAGAGAGAGAGAGACAGAGAGAGCAGTCGCCTGCAATAATAGCAGATTCCTATTTGATGATATTGTTTATAAGGTGATAGTGGAGAGAGAGAGAGAGAGAGAGAGAGAGAGAGAGAGAGAGAGAGAGAGAGAGAGAGAGAGAGAGAGCAGGCACCTGCAATAATAGCAGATTCTTATTTGATGATATTGTTTATAAGGTGATAGTGAAGAGAGAGAGAGAGAGAGAGAGAGAGAGAGAGAGAGAGAGAGAGAGAGAGAGAGAGAGAGAGAGAAGTCACCTGCAATAATAGTAGATTCCTATTTGATGACATTGTTCATAAGGTGATAGTGAGAGAGAGAGAGAGAGAGAGAGAGAGAGAGAGAGAGAGAGAGAGAGAGAGAGAGAGAGAGAGATACAACAGTCACCCACAATAATAGCAGATACTTATCTAATGATATTGTTTATAAAGTGATAGCGAAAAGAGAGAGAGAGAGAGAGAGAGAGAGAGAGAGAGAGAGAGAGAGAGAGAGAGAGAGAGAGAGAGAGAGCGAGGATAAAAACTACAAGCATCTGCAATAATAACAGATCCCTATTTGATGATACTGAGAGAGAGAGAGAGAGAGAGAGAGAGAGAGAGAGAGAGAGAGAGAGAGAGAGAGAGAGAGAGCAGTCACCTGCAATAATAAAAGATTCCTATTCGATGAAATTGAGAGAGAGAGAGATGAGAAAAACTACAGTCATCTGCTATACTTGACGGATTTTTTTCCCCATGATATTTCTCATTATTAAGGAAATACCATTGTTCCCCAGGTGATAGCGTGAGTTGATATTAATATAGTGAGAGAGAGAGAGAAAGAGAGAGAGAGAGAGAGAGAGAGAGCCTACTAAATGTCTTATTTTATAACAATTTTTCATTTTTAGTGAGAATTTCATGATACCTTTATGCAATATATGTTTATCACATCACCGTGATTCATATACAATCAGAAAGCTACAAACGTCCTTTAATATCCAATTCGCTCTACCTCGTAAATAATATATTTTCATATATGTTACCGAAGGAATTTTTAGTTGATAATAAGTCCCTGTCCTAGATGGGGTCGAACCAGCGACGGACGAGGACTCAGGACTACAGGGACGCACTAACCCATTCGGCCACAAGAGAGTTAGAGGTGGATATCGTCTCCAAATGCAAAACACCTGAGTTCGACGGGTGAGTTGATGGAGGCGATATTCACTTATAACCTCTTGTGGCCGAATGCTAGTGCGTCCCCAGTCCTGAGTCCTCGTCCGTCGCTGGTTCGACCCCACGTGACGGTGGACTTACATCAACTAAAATCCCTTCGGTAACATATATATGAAAATATATTATTTCGAGGTAGAGCGAATTGATATTAAAGGACGTTTGTAGCTTTGATTGTATATGAATCACGGTGATGTGGATAAATAGTCATAATATGGCTACGTGCGACAAACGCACTAACATGGTCAACATGACAGAGGTGGGTGGATATCGTCTCCAAATGCAAAACACTATGAGTTCGACGGGTGAGTTGGATGGGAGGCGATATTCACTTTATAACCTCTCTTGTGGTCGAATGGGTTAGTGCGTCCCTGTAGTCCTGAGTCCTCGTCCGTCGCTGGTTTCGACCCCACGGGACGGTGGACTTATTATCAACTAAAATTCCCCTTCGGTAACATATATGAAAATATATTATTTCCGAGGTAGAGCGAATTGGATATTAAAGGACGTTTGTAGCTTTCGATTATATATATATATATATATATATATATATATATATATATATATATATATATATATATATATATATATATATATATATGTATATATATACATATATATACAGTATACACACACACACACACATACACATACACACACACACACATATATATATATATATATATATATATATATATATATATATATATATATATATATATATATATATATATGATAAGGGTTCAATGGCCTTGAGATTGCTAGAAAAATAAAGAGAATCTCCTCTAAATGAGCATTAATGACACAGAACTGCACTCCAAATGGGGTTAGTGCCGTCAGTGCACCTCATGTGGTGCACTGTAGGCATTACTTAAGGTTCTTTGCAGTGCCATAGGCCCTTAGCTGCAACCCCGCCCGTTCCTTTTACTGTACCTCCTTTCATATTTTATTCCTTCCATCTTACTTTCCACCCTGTCCTAACAATTGATTCATAGTGCAGCTGCGAGGTTTTCCTCCTGTTACACCTTTGAAACCTTTTACTCTCAATTTCCATTTCAGCGCTGAATGACCTCATAGGTCCCAGTGCTTGGCCTCTGGCCTAATTTCTATATTCAGTTCAGTTCAGAACCACATATATGTGACCCCCATTATAGTTTCCGAACGTTATTTTCTTTACAAGAGGGAATAATATATTTGCATTCTTAGTGGGCTCTTTGTCCCTCGAGATATATTTGTAACTGGGAACAAATTTAGCGGATGTGGAAGAGAAGTCCAGGGGAAGTCGCCCAGTTTTACTGTAAATTTAGTTAAGAGTTGTCTTTTCTTTTTCTCTTTGGGTTTTGTTATGTTTGTTACTTCTTGACTCACTAAAAGTTGGCTCAGATGGTTTGTTGAATTACTTGACAGAAAATGTAATTGTGATTACGTGTCTGAAATTTTTATTTCAATTTCTGATGTAATTGTAATATATATATATATATATATATATATATATATATATATATATATATATATATATATATATATATATATATATATATATATATATATATATATATATATATATATATATATATATATATATATATATATATATATATATATAGATAGAGAGAGAGAGAGAGAGAGAGAGAGAGAGAGAGAGAAAGAGAGAGAGAGAGAGAGTAAAGTATTTTTTATATAAAATGTATTATAAAAAAATTTTATTATGTTTGAGATATAAAGTCATTTTATCTCATAGTAAAAGAGAGAGAGAGAGAGAGAGAGAGAGAGAGAGAGAGAGAGAGAGAGAGAGAGAGAGAGAGAAAGAGAATATATATATATTTTATACAAAATATACAAAGTATGGTATTATTATGGACACACTTAATAC
>NC_089748.1:47096097-47106097 GCF_040412425.1 Macrobrachium rosenbergii
TGGTTAGGAAAATATAACTAACTTTAAGCAACTGCTATCAGCAGTACTCTGTTGCCAGTTTTACTCCCTCTCTCTCTCCTCTCTCTCTCTCTCCTCTCTCTCTCCCTCTCTCTCTCTCTCTCTCTCTCTCTCTCTCTCTCTCTCCCTGGGCTACTCTTTAAGTCTGCTGTCCTTTTGTCCGTGAAATAAACCTAGACGTTTTCATTCTTACAGACATTTTGCGAAGAGAACTGGTTCCTTTTGGTTCGTAATTTGCGAAATTCTTCAGGTTTCATGCTATTAAAATCTTAATTCAGATGAACACAAGGAAGCGAATTGTACATGACATATAAGTTAGTGAATGAGGCCAAATTTCCAATATTTCTTCAGTGACCCCTTTCCTCTCAAAACGACCCAGAATATTTATAGTTTTAAATTATCTCCAGAGCATCGTAATACAGGTATTCTAAGCTTAATTAAGATATTTTTGCAGGAATGGTATATATAAAATTTAGGCCAAAGACCAAGTACTGGGGCCTATGAGGGCATTCAGCACTGAAAGTGAAATTCAGAGTAAGGTTTGAAAGGTGTAGCTGGAGGAAAACCTCGCCGTTGAACTATGAAAAAATTGTTAGGAGAGGATTCAGGAAAGGAAGATGGAAGAAGAGAATATGAACGGAGGTACAGTAATGCAGGCAATACTTAACGTTCTTTGCTGCGTCCCTCAGCCCCTTAACTGCAACTCTTTTCATTCCTTTTACAGTACCTCCGTTCATATTTAACCTTACTTCCTACCACCTCCTAACAGTTGTTCCAAAGTGAAACTGCGAGGCTTTCCTCCTGTTACACCTTTCAAGTCTTTTCATCCTGAATTTCCGTTTCAGCGCTGAATGACCTCATCACAGGTCCCAGCGCTTGGCCTTTGGCCTAAATTTTATATTCCAATTCCACTTCTTTTATTCCTCCATCTTTCAAATTTCTGAAGAGATTAAGTGACCTCGGCTTATTCCATAGATTTTTATAAGTGTTTTTCATCTATGAATCAGTATTTGTCATTGATTATTATGTTCCACTTATATGTCTCGTTTTAGTTGATAATTTCCTGAGTAACAAATAGTTCAATTATCAGCAGTCTTTTGTTTCCTCTTTGAGCCGCTTTGGCACTTGAAGGTCATGACCTTAATTTCAAAATTTTATGGAACAATACCTTACAATAATCATCATATTTGACCAGGATCACTTATGATGTACTGTAGTTTACAACTCATTAATTCGACATTTGGTTTTTTTTTTTGAAGTTATCAAAATAGTAAAAATATTCGATTTTGAAACGACACCAAACTAAGTATTCCAGTGATTTACAGGGCAAATTTTTGCATGCCACATCTCTTAGAGGCCTAGTTAGCCTTTTAGATTTTTTCACTCACGTCGGTTAACTTTATAACGCTGCATAGCCTATGTCTTTTAGTAAGAGGCTGGCATAGCAGTTGTCATATTCTTTAGTGAAATAGATTTTCAGTGTGAATATTGATCACTTATCCTTTAGTTGTTATGATATTGATTGCAATACATATTAGTACCACTACTGCTAGAAACTCCTTTTCGGGTATTATTATTATTATTATTATATTATTATTATTATTATTATTATTATTATTATTATTATTATTATTATTATTCTGTGTAATAAAACTTCACACTTATATAGTAAACTATATTACCATGTAATATAGTTTACTATATAATTGTAGTTCCTCGTTGGGCGGGTGGGTTTCGTTCTCAGCTAGAACTCTGCTGGCCGCGAGTTCGAATCTCCGACTTGCCAATGAAGAATTAGAGGAATTTGTTTCTGGTGACAGAAATTCATTTCTCGCTATAATGTGGTTCGGATTCCACAATAAGCTGTAGGTCCCGTTGCTAGGTAATCAATTGGTTGTTAGCCACGTAAAATAAATCTTATCCTTCGGGCCAGCTCTCTCTAGGAGAGCTGTTTACCTTGATATATCAGCCTTCATCTCAAGGCATTTCTCTCTACAACTTTTGAAGTGTGTGTGTAAAGGAAGACCCTACGACGTGAAGAAAGTTTCTCTCTCTCTCTCTCTCTCTCTCTCTCTCGTTTTTATATCAGCCTTCATCTCAAAAATTTTCTCTCTACAACTTTGAAATGTGTGTGTGTAAAGGAAGACCCTATGACGTGAAAAATTCTCTCTCTGAAAGGAAACTCTCTCTCTCTTCCCTCTCGATCTTCTCTAAAAAATTCATATCACCCTTCATCTGATATTTACAAAGGTTTCAGAAATGCTGTGAAGAAAAACACTACGACGTGAAAAAGTTCTTCTTCTTCTTCTACTTCAAAGTCTCTAAAAAACCTTCATCTCAAACCACAACATCTCAGGTACAAAGGTTTGAAATGTGTAAAGGAAACCCTACACTGCAACAGTTTCAATCTCTCTCTCTCTCTCTCTCTCTCTCTCTCTGAGGACTCTCTCTCTCTCTCTTTCTCCACCTGCAAAACCTCATCTCCTGAACTCCGTTAATGAGTATCATATCCCCTGCCTTGATGTCTGAACTAGGAAAAAAAAAAAAAACAAAAAGAAGAAACCTGTCTTATCTCTCGGCGGTTCTATAATCAATAAATCTGCCAGGAAAGATATGCACCTAATTAACATTTTTAATATCGAGTTGCCCAAGAATTCCTCCCGGAGGCTCCTTCGTTTAAGGCGCCCTTCTTCGGCGCTTCAGTCGTCTTCCTTTCGTCTTCTCGTCCTTCTTCTTCTTCCTCCTCCTCCTCCTCCTCCCCTCCTCCTCCTCCTCCTCCTCCTCCTCCTCCTCCTCCTCCTCCTCCTCCTCCTCCTCGCGGTCTCATTAATTTAACCGTAATTGTTAGTGAGAGGTAGCTAATCTACCCCTTTTTTCTTTTTTTTTTCTTTTTTTGGTTCTAATATCTTTATTCTGAGATCCATCCTCGTGAGACTTAATCCTTATCCTTCCCCACCATCCCTCCCAATCCTCGCTCCCCTCGGCCCTACCCCCGCCCCTTACCTATACTTCCCCTCTCTATCAGCTTTTGAATGAATTTTTGACACTAACCTCGATCCCAAGGAAAAGTCCTAAAGTTACAACCTATTCATTGTCCACAGCTCTCTCTCTCTCTCTCACAATCTCCCTCCCCTAACTAACTCTCTTTTCTTTCTATAACTCCTCTCTTCCTCCCTCCTCCCTCCCTCCCCTCCCTCCCCTCACTCTTCAAGGCTCCTCTCGCCTTTCACGTGTTCATAATCAGCCTTTTGCAACTGCTCTGTGCACTGTAAAAGAGCGTAGGGAAAATTGTTTGGTTCTATAGTCCGGATGGGGCAAGTTCGCCGAACGAGATAAAGCCTTTTTCTTCCTATCTGCGATCGAATAAGGTTAGAGAGAGAGAGAGAGAGAGAGAGAGAGAGAGAGAGAGAGAGAGAGAGAGAGAGAGAAACAAGAGATTTTTACTCCCTCTATGCCCATTTTGTTTTTCAATTACTCATCTGCTTTTCCTCTTTTCGCACACGAATCCATCCCATTTCTGAGGACAAGTTTATTTTCTTTCGCGCACTTATCCCTACTTTCCTTCGCACGCGTTTCTCCTTTTTCTTTCGGATAAGTTTCCCATTTTCTTTCTCACGTTTCCCCATTTTCTTTTGCACGCGTTCCCCCATTTTCTTTCGCAGGCGAGTCTTTGCCATATACGTGCTCTTCAGTCACTCTTTCGCTTTCTTAAATGCTTCATTCTGTGGTCATATTCAATAGGTCTTACTCTGAAATGCATATAGAATCTAAAAGTCGCTTTTTACTAAATCCGCACGTTATTGTAATAGCCACAATAGTACCCTCTTTATTTATTTAAAATTCTTCACGCTTTTTGGATACGCTTGTCATAACTACAACACTACAAAGCCGGAGATCCGAATGCAAGAATATGAAGTAATTTTGATGTCCGTAGCAGGATTCGGACCTGCATTCAGAAATGTGAGAGAGAGAGAGAGAGAGAGAGAGAGAGAGAGAGAGAGAGAGAGAGAGAGGAGAGAGCTCACGTTGTCGACCTGACCACGAGAAGGATAAATCTCTTGCTGCTCATGCATGATACATATTCCTGTCGAATTCAGATACATTTATTAGAGCTGGAATAGACCCATCCTCGCCATTGTAGCCAAGTGGGCAATCGTTTTTTAATGATTTTTAGGCTGAAATGTTTGTAGAGAATATACTGGTCACTTGTTACAAGATACGAATGTAACTGCAATAACCACAATACTCTCTTAACGTGGTTATAATGGCAGGTGCTATTTAAAGCCATCAAGTGAAATTTGGGTAATCATATAATTACAACCGACTGATTAAACTATTTTATTTGGGATTTATGTAGACTATAAATTTACCTTGGTGCTCATTAGAAATTCTCGTCCCATAAAAAAAGTGAATCTAGAATTTATTGTATACTATTTAAACGAAAATTAATGACACTCAAGGGTAAAAAATATTATCAGGATATAACATTTAAAGGAAATCAAATGGCACTGAAAGATCTGGTGGGCGATACAATATTAAAAAAAAAAGATGTCACTGAAACGTAAAAAAAAAGATATATATAAACTTTCAGGATACTCATTTCCCCCTGTATAAATGCTATCTGAATTTTTAAAAAAAATCTGGCGGAATTATAATTAATATTCATCGGATGCGGAAGCTCCTAAGTGTACGTAATCAGCTTTTGAGTTATCAGCGGTCTGCTCTTATTCCCTTTTTAGCAAAGAGACAGAGAACATCAAAAACCCCGATACCAGAACTCCTCCGAGGGGCTAATCCAAATAGAGGAATGAATGCCAATTTGTGATTTTGATAGCACTGCTCCTGGAGAAATGAAGTCGAGGAGGAGGAGGAGGAGGAGGAGGAGGAGGACAGGAAAAAAATGGGAAGAGATGGTTTGGTGTAGAGAGAGGATAATGCAGTTGTTGCAGAGGAAGTGAAAATCGACCTTGGATCTTATGCCACACACTTCTAAACGTTTAGTCTTTTCACTTCTCACGATGTCTGTTCACTTCTGAATGTCTGTTCACTTCTGAATATCCGTTCACTTAAAAGTGTCTTTTCACATTCTAAATATCTGTTCACTTCTCAATGTCTGCTCACTTCTTGATATCCGTTCACTTCTAAGTGTCTTTTCACATTCACTTCTAAATATCTGTTCACTTCTAAATGTCTGTTCACTTCTAAATGTCTTTTCACCTCTAAATATCTGTTCACCTGTAAATGCCTTTTCATTTCTAAATGTCTTTCCATCTCTAAATGTCTGTTCACTTCTAAATGACTTTTCACTTCTAAATGATTTTCACTCCTAAATGTCTTTTCCCTTTTAAAAACCTGTTCACTTCTAAATGTCTGTTCACTTCTAAATGTCTTTTCACTCCTAAATGTCTTTTCCTTTCTAAATGTCTGCTCACTTCTAAATGTCTTTTTACTTCTAAATGTCTTTTCACTTCTCACCATGTCACCCTATTCCATTTCAAGTCTACTTCATTTACTCAGTATTTTCTTTGAAGTACTTCCAACAACATTTCTAAAATTGTTGTATATCTCAAGCAAATTCTTCTTTCTCTCTTTCTCACTTTCTTCTTTTCTTCTTCTTCTTCTTTCTTCTTCTTCTTCTTCTTTCTTCTTCTTTTCTTCTTTTATTATTACACATTATTATTATTATTATTATTATTATTATTATTATTATTTAAAATTATTATTATTATTATTATTATTATTATTATTATTCAGAAGAGAACCACTGCTCATATGGAACAAGCCCACCACAGGGGCCACTGACTCGAAATTCAAGCTCCCAAAGAATATGGTGTTCATTTGAAAGAAGTTACAGAAGACAATAGGAAATACAGAAAGAAGAGATCAGTTACTTGAAAAGAAAAGCAAGATAAATAAATGATTTAATAAATAGATGGATAAGAAAGTGTATAAATTATTAAAATACAAGGTGAATTGTTTTAGAGTAGTAGTGCCTTGCATTTTCGTTTGAATTTTTGAGGTTCAAATTACACAACATCCTCAGGATTCTTCCTCTTTATCCCGCAGTTGCCTTCCCCAAAGGGTTCTGCCATTCCAAAACTCACCATTTGTTCTCTGGACCAAACTTTTGTCAAAACATCGGCATTTTTAGCCCAACGAAAAAACACATCACATCGCTCTGAAGCCCCCAAATGATTCTCCGGGCCCCTCTGTCCCCCACCTCTCTTCTTTTCAAAAAATAATGATAACCTCCGTGACGAATTGTGACACTGTCGGAATCGAAAACAGTCGACGACCAGCCAGAGATTCACTGTTGAGTTGGGGTGTAGGGGGGGGGGAAGTGGGTGAGGGGGCGGACACAATCAATGTTTGACAGGCTGTAAAAATATGCTAGCTGACAACAGGGTGGACTGTAACATGCATCAGTACTTCAGGGGGATGCTGAGGGGTGGTGGGAGGAGGGGAGGGGGATTGAGGGGTTCAGGAGGGAGGTCCTCCATATGGTGGGGTGTGGTGGTTGGAGCCAATGTTTTGGGTCACTCTTATTCAAAGCGATTGCTTTTAAAGTGGACAAATGAAAGAGGCCGAAGAATCTTTTCGATTAGGTCAGAAATGGGAACTAAAATGTTGTCTAGTGTTTTTTTGTTATTAAAGGTATATCACTGTGTTATTATTATTATTATTATTATTATTATTATTATTATTATTATTATTATTATTATTATTATTATTATTATTAATCAGAAGATAAACCCTAGTCACATGGAATTTTGTTCTCATTGTCAAGGGTTATATTATTATTATTATTATTATTATTATTATTATTATTATTATTATTATTATTATTATTATTATTATTATTATTACTATTATTATTATTCAGAAAATAAACCCTATAAATAACGAACAAATTCACGGGGGCCATTGACTTGAAATTAGAGCTTCCAAAGAATATGGTGTTCATTTGAAAGAAGTAACAGAAGGTAATAGGAAATTCAGGAAGAAGAGATCAGTCATTAGGGGCAAGAAAAAAATATATATATATATATGTATATATACACATATGGTACTATATATATATATATATATATATATATATATATATACTGTATATATATATATATATATATACCTCAGGGATATTCCTCTTCAACCGTTCTGTGTAAGTTTAATTCAGAAGAGCTGTAATTTATTGCTCTTTACTGACTCATTTCATATAGTAAACACAAGCAATGGCTTTTGAAGGCATAGGGTACATAATGACACTTATTAAAAAAAACAAGTTTCATTTATTTTACAGACACTCATGTAATATACATATGTATATGTATGTATATATATATATATATATATATATATATATATATATATATATATATATAACAAATATATATATATAGATGCTGTATATATATATATATATATATATATATATTCATTAGAATGATAGAGTCACACACACCGTTCATTAACTCATTAACAGACCTATTTAAACAGAGGACGGTATCTAACTGGAGATTTGTATTTACCAAATTACAAGCTTTCAAGGACTTTTCTGTCCTCATCGTCTGGTAGCTGTTATTAATTGAGTTAATGCACAAAATAATTGTGCAAGTGATCATGCACACACACACATATATATACTCACATATATATATGTAAAGTGTTGTTTGTTTTGTCTTGTTTCTAAGTATTTTTAAATGTCGTTTCCTATTTCCAGAATGCGTTATGGTTGACTTAAAATCTCATGAATTTTGCAGTATCTTCAATTGTTGCGTTTTCTCGAGTCACTGTAATGTACAACAGAAAATAAATTCATGCTTCTAAACTATCAGGGGGTTTCCATTTTTGAATATGCGATAATGTAACGATGCATATTCGTATTCACTTAAATGTATGAGTGCATTTAGGTAAACTGAATACTGTATTGGTGCAGGAGAGATAGGAGGAAAAGGTGTATCTTATGACGTCAGTATTTCCAGTACAATAATTTACTTTACTTGGCGTCCGCATATTTCCTCATCGGATGTCAAGTCTCTAATCACATGTTGATTCAGATATTAGGTTTGTTCCTTTAAACCTAAATGGGCCTTTGCACCTAAAAGGGCCTTTGTACCTAAAAGGGCATTTGTACCTAAAAGGGCCTTTGTACCTAAAAAGGCCTTTGCACCTAAAAGGGCCATTGCACCTAAAAGGGCCTTTGTACCTAAAAGGGCCTTTACGCCTAAAAGGGCCATTGCACCTAAAAGGGCATTTGTACCTAAAAGGGCCTTTACGCCTAAAAGGGCCATTGCACCTAAAAGGGCCTTTGTACCTAAAAGGGCCTTTGCACCTAAAATGGTCTTTGCACCTAAAAGGGCCTTTACGCCTAAAAGGGCCTTTGCACGTAAAAGGGCCTAAAAGCACTAAAAGGGCCTTTACACCTAAAAGGGCCTTTGTACCTAGAACTGGCTATACAATCTTAAAAGACCTTTGCCTACTAAAACCTTTTGTACCTAGAAGGGCTTTACACCTAAAGACCTTTGCACCTTTAAAGGGCCTTTGTACCTAGAAGGGCTTTTACACCTTAAAAACACCTGTTGCATGTAAAAGGGCCTTTGTACTAAAAAGGTGTGCACTTTTTCACCTAAGCCCTCTCACCTAAAAAAAAAGATACTGACACAGCTAAAGGGCCTTACAGTAAAATCATCTGCCAAATAAAAAACAAATTACTATAAACCTTGTGTTAAAGTTGTGCAATGCAGTTCAAAAGGGCCTTTACACTGTAAAATATTCAAGTTTGCACCAAAGGGCATTTAACCTATAAGTATTCTGATTTACAAGTGTCAGTGCCAGGCACTTGCCAAGCCAATTTTGCATGTAAAAGGGCCTTTGCACCTAAAAGGGCCTTTACACCTAAAAGGGCCTTTGTACCTAAAAGGGCTTTACACCTTAAAAGACCTTTGCACCTAAAAGGGCCTTTGTACCTAAAAGGGCCTTTTCACCTAAAAGGACCCTCGCACCTAAAAGGGCATTTGCACCTAAAAGGGCCTTTACACGTAAAAGTGCCTTTGCACCTAAAACGACCTTTGCACGTAAAAGTGCCTTTGCACCTAAAAGGACCTTTGCACCCAAAAAGACCTTTGCATCTAAAAGGGCCTTTGCACCTAAAAGGGCCTTTACACTTAAAAGGACCTTTGCACCTAAAAGGGCCTTTGGTGAGGAAACGAAAACCATATCTTTTACGTTTCGCGAATTGCAACTACAGATTATCCTTACGAATTACAAGTGTCATTAACTCGAGCGGAACGTATATCCTGCTATTCATTCTTCTGTATTAAATACATTGCTGCAAACGTTTCAGTATACGAAGTGTTATATTGCTGCAAACTTTTGAAAATGTAAACTGTTAAACTGCTGCAAACGGTTCCAAATTATGAATTATTAAATTGCTGCGAGCGTTTCAAGACATGAATTTATAATTTACTGCACGTTTCAGAATATGAACTGATAAATTACTGCAAACGTTTCAAAATATGAACAGATGAATTGCTGCAAACGTTTCAAAATATTGAACTGTTAAATTACTGCAGGCGTTTGAAAATATAAACTGTTAAACTACTGCAACCGTTTCAAAATACGTACTGATAAATTGCTGCAGAGGTTTCAAAATATTGAACTGTTAAATTGCTGAAAACGTTTCAAAATACGAACTGTTAAATTGCAGCAAACTTGCAAAATGACCGTTAAATTGCTGCAAACGTTTCATGATAAGAAGTGATAAATTTCTGCAGACGTTTGAAAATTTACATATACTGTAAAATTGTTGAAAACGTTCCAGAATATGAAGTGTTGAATTGCTGAAATCGTTTCAAACTATGAACTGTTAAATTGCTGAAGACGCTTCAGAATATGACCTGTTGAATTACTGCGAACATTCTGTACTTTTCCAAAACGATGTTCTCAGTAATAACATAACAGTAATAACAATGAGAATAAACAC
>NC_089748.1:47111097-47121097 GCF_040412425.1 Macrobrachium rosenbergii
TACAGAAATGGGTATAAATAAGAAATACGATTTAAACTCCACATATTTTAGCATCCCGTGAATTTTCTCGTTTTGCATCACGAAATTTCAGTTTCATTTCTCAAAGTCTTATGTTTGCTTCTTCTTTCGATAATTTTCTTTATGAACTCCAGTTCGCAGAACGCGTCTATTCTGGGAAAGGTGCTCCCGTCCCGAAAAAAAAATCAATAGTGAGGTTGCTCGTCGTTGCAAGAACAGGTGATGGAAGAGAAGAATTACATTAATAAAACCTACAATAAATATAAATATTCGCGTAGTGATCCAGTGTTTGGAACTGGAATATAGAATTTAGGCCACAGGCCAAGCGTTGGGACCTATGAGGTCATTGAGCGCTGAAAGGGAAATTGAGAGTAAAAAGGTCTGAAAGGTTAACAGGAGGAAAACCTCGCAGTTACACTATGAAACAATTGTTAGGAGAGGTTTGAGGACAGTAAGATGGAAGAAAGAGAATATGAACGGAGGTACAATAAAAAGAATGAAAGGCGCTGCAGCTGGGAGCCGAAGGGACGATGCAAAGAACCTTAAGTAATGCCTACAGTGCACTGCATGAGGTACACTGACAGCACTATCCCCTTACGGAGAATAATCCAGTGTTGATTACACTGTTTAAAACCGCGAGCCTAACCTCACCCAATTTAGAGAGCATCGACTTTTCTTTCGTTAATCCCGTTTTGCTAATATGCTAGTTTCCTTAAGGTGGTGCACTGTCATTACTTAAGGTTCTTTACAGCTTCCCTATGGCCCCTACTTGCAACCCTTTCATTCCTTTTTCTGTACCTCCGATCATATTCTCTTTCTTCCATCTTACTTTCCTCAACCCTCTCCTAACAATTGTCTCATAGTGCAACTGAGAGGTTTTCCTCCTGTTGCATCGTTCAAACCTTTCTGTTCTCAATTTCTCTTTCAGCGCTGAATGACCTCTTCATACGCCCCAGCACTTGGCCTTTGGCCTAAATTTTATATTCCGATTCCTGTTACATACAAGCATGTACAATTGTTGTCGTAATTTTATAATATACACTGATAAAAGTTGACTTTTTGTACTGAAATCATTATTTTGGACCACCGCTAAATTAGTGGGTACTGACCTTGGTAAATTTCGTCCTAGTGACATCTGTTTCAGGATGGATAAAGGTCACCCTTGGTGCTTTTGATTCCTGTTCTGGAATCAGTATTTATGAGACAGCTTCTTTCGTCATTCAACTCAAGACGTCGTCCTCTTCATGTATTTATCATGAGTTGTGTTGCGTTTATTTTTGTTTTCTTTCAGTTCTCCTTGTATCTTAATTACTTAATTACACTTTTATCTATTTATTTATGAATTTGTTAATTGATTAATTTTTAATACCTGATCTCTTCTTTCTGTTATTCCTATTACCTTACGTTACTTGTTTTCAGTGAACACCATATTCTTTGGAAGCTTGAATTTCAAGTCAGTGACCCCTATGATGGGCTTGTTCCATATGAATAGGGTCCATCTTGCAATATAATAATAATAATAATAATAATAATAATAATAATAATAATAATAATAATAATAATAATAATAATAATAATAATAATAGCTGTTTACCGCTATGTTTAACTTGTATTTTACTGTATACTCTGTTACTTTGTTTTTAAAAACTCAAATGGATAAATAATTGTAGTTTTTATTTGGTTATTATAATTTTAAAGGAATTTTATGTTTAATATTAACAGCACTGGAGTTGTAATTCTATGGATAATTACGAACCTGTGTGATTGTCCTTTTTCCTTTGTGATGGTTTTAAATATAGATTGACTCGTGTCTTACAGTGATATATCTTCTTCTTCTTCTTCTTTTAACGTGCTTTTATTCCCATTTTTGTATGGGGTAAGCACGATGCCTTCTTTTGAAGGACTTTTTGATTTGGCTTTGGGGTAGACCTGTGGTCTCGATCGGCTGCCCTGCCTGACATCGCTTAGACCCCGGTACGTATGTTTCATGTATCATACCCGACCCAACGCCCTTTCTTCCCAGCAGCGAGAAGTTATTGCGCGGGTATGGCGAGAGTTCGAGACGTGTGAGATGTTTGTTATGTTTTTAGAAGGTGTTGTAGTGGCTTTGTTTTGTGTGTGTATTTAGTCTGTAACATCCATTTGCTTTTTAAGCAAACCTATCCGTTGATTACATATATAATCCCGAGATGTCTACACGGATAGCAAAGTGTCTGCCTCTCTGATCAGCCGGCTGCGGGTTTGAACCCGCGCCACAGACCTCTACGAAGTCCGAAGCTGCTGCTGTAACCGACTGAGCCATCGAGGCTCTTCTGTATATATATACATATACACATATACATTAAATATATATATATATATATATATATAGATACGTTATATGTACACACATGTATATATTATGCACCATATATATATATATATATATATATATATATATATATATATATATATATATATATATATATATATAAAAATATACACAAACACACACATATATTTATATGTATGTATATATACAGACGCACACATGCATATATATACGTGTGTATGTATGTATGTATGTATGCATGTATGTATATATATATATATTCTCTTTTCTTGAGAACCAATGGGGACGTCGAGCAACAGGGTCAAGAAAACACCACCGTGTCAAAGGAACTGTTATATTGTAAGACCAAAACAACCTCTAATCACAAACAACCAAAAAAAAAAAACGAACTGCTTCAGTAATCCTAGACGACACTTGGGCATCGTATCCGGAACCATTTAAATCTTCTCTCAATCTTCCGTCCCCTCCACGCACAAGATTATTCTTCTGGCTTCAATCTGAAGAAGTGCTTTTATTCTTCCCTCAGTAATATTTCTCCTTGGGTTTGAGTTTCACGAGTCTTTCGCTCGCCTCCCACACTCGTCTGGCCAAGTCCGGATCGTTCACCAGGTCCGATGTGTTGGTCGAGATCTTGAATGATAATAATAATAATAATAATAATAATAATAATAATAATAATAATAATAATAATAATAATAATAATATTTTAATAATAATAATCATTCTTTCACGTTAATGGTGTATAGATTTTATTTTGATTCTTCTCAATTTTCCTTATAAATCTTTTATATATAATAATAATAATAATAATAATAATAATAATAATAATAATAATAATAATAATAATAATAATAATAATAATAATTCCATATTACTTTTATATTACATTTTATATTGATTTTCAATATTCTTTATAAATATTTTCTATAATAATAATAATAATAATAATAATAATAATAGTAATAATAATAATAATAATTCTTTCATATTAATTTTGTATTGATTTTATATTGATTCTTCTCAATCTTTTCTATCCACTTCAGTATTGGACCATAATTTACCAAAGTTCATAATAATAATAATAATAATAATAATAATAATAATAATAATAATAATGATAATAATAATAATAAAAGTTCATTTAAAATTCATGTGAATGTATTATTATTATTATTATTATTATTATTATTATTATTATTATTATTATTATTATTATTTTTATTATTATTGAGTATTCTCAATTTTCCTTATAAATCTTTTTGTCAATATTAAACAGTAATTGCCAAAGTTAATAATAATAATAATAATAATAATAATAATAATAATAATAATAATAATAATAATAATAATAATATAAGAAGGAAGTACACCCTCTCTTGAACAAGTCCTGTTCAATAGGATGGCTGCGTCAGAGTTAATTTTATACACATTACCAGTCTTGTTTCTTTAAACGAGAGAAGGTAGTGAAACACGGCGGGATGAACCCGTAGAGTTCAACGTTGTTGTGGAGTCGTACTTCAGAAATATGAAACATTGGACAATTATTGTCCAAATATATATTTATATGGCAGAGAAAAGAATTTCAAGGAAGATTGAGAAGACTCTGTGTAAAATGAACTCTTAATAATAATAATAATAATAATAATAATAATAATAATAATAATAATAATAATAATAATAATAATAATAATAATAATAATAATAATTTCAGCTCAAGGCCAAACAGAGATGGACAAAATAGAAATTATACAATACACATAAAAAGTTATAATAATAACATATGGATACACCTGAACAGTTATAATAATAATAATAATAATAATAATAATAATAATAATAATAATAATAATAATAATAATAACACACAATTATTTTTTTAGACAGAAATTGTAGGAATACTCGTTTCATTTCCCAGGTATTAAATTATAAAATAGGAAAAAGTAAAGAAGTTTGTGATCATTTAATTTACACGAAATATATTTTACCCTTAATGCATATACATACACAATTACTTATAATTATAAGTATAGTTGTGGTTCTATACTGCAATGTTGATCGTAGACATCGAAAAATAAGATACTTTTGAAGTTATGAGGCTAAATGCCGACCAGAAAGATTTAAGTGATAGACGTGACTGACCTCTGGATGCTGTGACGCCAGAAGACTCCCAGTAATTAGTTAATAAATTGATTAACTTATTTATTCTTATATATTTAATTTGTAAAATTTTTTATGTTTGTACATTTATGCGTGGTTTTGGGAATATGAAGGGTGAACTGCAGAAAGATTCTGTTAACAGGGGCACAAAGAATCACCGTTTTAATTTCCGAATCGGATAAGGACTGACCTTGAAATCCTCAGGACTGACTTTGAAATCCTGACATTTACATGACTGACCTTGTAATCCTCAGGACTGACCGTGAAATCCTCGGGACTGACCTTGAAATCCTCTGGACTGACCTTGAAATCCTCGGAACTGACTTTAAAAATCCTCGAAACTGACTTTAAAATCCTCGGAACTGACTTTGAAATCCTCATGACTGACCTTGAAATCCTCGAAAAACTCTCCGGATATGTCCTCCGTCTCCTTGGCTGCTGCCAGATGAACGATTGGCTGGGCTCCTTGCCACGGCGTCTGTGAGTTTGGATAAAGTGAGCTCATAACAAAAATATGGGTTGCTGATAGTCTTTCTATATTTCATACTATCTACTGTTCTTTCTTTCAAAAGAACCCCATATTCTTTGGAAGCTTGAATTTCAAGTCAGTGGCCCCTGTGGGCTTGTTCCATATGAATAGGGTTCGTCTTCTGAATAATAATAATAATAATAATAATAATAATAATAATAATAATAATAATAATAATAATAATAATAATAATAATAATAATAATAGTTTAATGTATTTATCGAGGATTATAAGATAAAAAAGGACTGGGAATTAAATTCTCAACAGCATTAACAAATATGAAGCTTTTCTAAAACAAAGGAAAGTAAATGACGCTTAACAATTCCTTACAGTATTTAATTGTAATTGCAAAAACAGATATAAAAGGATTAACCTTTTGTATTTTACTTAATTTATAATTACCATTCTTTACCGTCTTGATTTTACTGGCTTATAATCACCATTCTTTACCTACTATATTTTACTGACTTATAATTACCATTCTTTACTTTCTGTATTTTACTGACTTATATAATTACTATTCATTTTATTTTGGCATTGTTTATCTTTTCCCCTTCGATCCTGGATTAATTTGGGCACTGTAGGCTACCTGTCTCGCCCATTCTGTATTTAAAAAATATATATTGTATACTCACCCTCCCTATGAATGGTAGGAGCATGCGCTGTATCGTACTCATGAAAAATCCAGCGGTTTTTTCGAACATCTCCGTCGATACTAAGCCTGGGCAGAATGCATTGACGACCACTCCTGCAAAAGAACAGCAATGCAATATTACATATATATATATATATATATATATATATATATATATATATATATATATATATATATATATATATATATATATATATATATATATATATAAAATATATATACATATATTTATTTGTTTATTTGTATTTATATAGGTTTTACTCAGTTAAGATATCTTAGTCTATTCAAAGCTTCGTTTTCATAAATGTGTTTTTATTCTCATATATTTGTTTCAATTTGTTTAAATTTAGTTTTAACGCTTTCTCACACTTTTATATTACCATTAATAACTATCTATTTTATTATAGGTCGATCATTATTTTCTGTTTGCCAAAGCTTATATTTTCATTTCTTGAACCCTGAGATCATTTTGTTATTTAAAACAATTTTTGTTTTAATCATCCCCCAAAAAATGCATTTTTATAAATAAATTATTCATCTCTTCTAACAATAATCTGCTTGCAAACGGATGTTGAAACTCTTTTGCATAAAGCTGCATGAATATTTAACCTGCATTCACTGTTCAGTGATACAGCGCACTGCTTTTGTCGCATCCTTCAATCTTTGGATAGTTGTATCGATTGCCGTGTTTGTGTTTAAATACATGCATTGAAACTTACCTGGGTATATCAGTGCACAAAAGCAACGACATCAATAACAGCCAGGGTAAGAAGACCTGGTCCGGGTGTACTCGGATTCCAGCCCCCCAGGTCTATGAATAAAAATTCGGATGCAATCCATTCAGTACTTTTTTTTTTTGCAGGACAGGTGTGTGATTTTTGCACCTGTTTAAATTGCTCTTGGTTTTGGGCGGGTCCTGACCTATGACCCTTTTCGTAACATGGTCACAGTGAGCTGGCATTTTCGAAATTGTGGATCGAATTTAATTTCGAATTTTATAAGTGAAATTAGAATGGGTAATTATCATCTTTCGTTTCCCTTATATGGTCTTAGTAAGGTACCATTTTCGAAGTTGTTTTAAGGAAGTTCATTTCGACTTGGTGGAACATAATTTAGGCAAAAGATAAGCAAGCAGAAATGAGACACACAAGCAACACGTCACTCAGCGGAACACACAACACACATCAGCAACAACAACAGGGGCGAGGGGGGAAACAACGCTAAGGAAGAGGCATATACGCAGAATACAAGAAACAACAAAACTACGACGTCTGCGTTGTTTTAAACATAATTAAAACAAAAGTAAGATGCGCAACACACACACATTTTAGCAACACGGGGGGAGGAAACAACACCAAGAGGGGAACAACACCAAGAAGGAACGTAATTAAAGCAAAAGATAAGCAAGTAAGAAATAAGACAGACAACCTACGGCACACAACACTCATACATTAGCAGCAACAACAGAGGGGGTGGGAAACAACACCAAGAAAAAAATACCAAGCAAGAAACAACGCTAAGCACACAAGAAACAACAACACTGCAACGTTCTTATTGTTTTAAAAATAATCAAAACAAACGACCAGCAAGCAAAAAAAAATAAGTCACACAACGCAGTAGCAGAGACGGGAAACAGAGACAACGCCAAGCAAGAAACAACCCCAGGAACACAAGAAACAACGCTAAACTACAGCGCCACATCAACAACACCGCTGACGGGCAGGTAAAAAAGTTTTCGGGACGCCTTTTCTGCTCCCCAACCTGTATCTCGGGTGATTTCTGCTAAGTGCCGCGTGAAGAGGATGTTGCAGGCCTTCGATTGGCAGTACGACACCAGCGGGCTGAATTCGCTCCTCTCGAAATTCAGGTCCTGTCCAGAGAGAGAAAGAGAGGGAGTGAGTGAGTGAGGGAGTGAGTGGGAGTGAGTGAGTGAGAGGGAAAGGAAGGTAGGGAGTGAATAAGTGAGAGAGGAAGTGAGCGAGGGAGGGAGTAAGAGAGTGAGAAAGTGAGTGGTGCGTGAGTGAGTAAGAGAGAGAGAGAGAGAATGACAGAATGAGAGAGAGAGAGAGAGTGACAGAATGAGAGAGAGAGAGAGAGAGAGAGAGAGAGAGAGAGAGAGAGAGAGAGAGAGAGAGAGAGACAGAATGTGTGTGTGTGGGTGTGTGGGATAGAGAGAGGGTGAGTGAGTGAGTGAGTGAGTGAGACATTGAGTTAGTGAGTGAGAGCGTGAGTGAAGAGTGAGTGGGAGATTTAGCAAGTGAATGAATGAGTGGTGAGTCAGCGAGTGAGAGACTGAATAAGTGGGAGATAAGGTGAAAATGAGATATATTTTCATAAGGTTGTCAAGAAAATGATTTGCATCTTCTGAAATAATGAAACGTGGTTGGTGTCCCTTTCCGGTGGGGAAAGTTTATGGCAAATCTGAACATTTAAAAAAAAAAAAAAAAAATTATCGCAGTGGATTCCTGTTGTTTGTGAATATATATTTTCATTATTAATTTAAGTTTTTGAAAAGTAAAAGCAGAGTAATTGGAGCTTTGTAACATGAAAGAAGTTGAAGACTGTATCCAGATATACAGTATATATATATATATATATATATATATATATATATATATATATATATATATATATATACATATACATATATATATATATATATATATATATATATATATATATATATATATAAATGTTATATGTTTATGGGAAATCTGAACATTTAAAAAAAGAATTATTTCAGTAGATTCCTGTTGTTTGGGAATATACATTTTCAATAATGATTTAAGTTTTTGTAAAGTAAAAGCAGAATAATTGGAACTTTATAACATGAAAGAAGTTTGAGACTGTATCCAGATATATATATATATATACATACATACATATATATATATATATATATATATATATATATATATATATATATATATATATATATATATATATATATATATATATATATATATACACACACAAAACATACTCACATACACACCAGCAAACAAACAAGTACCGAAAGCTAATCGAAGACATGGTTCCCTTAAAGTAAACTGCGTTACATTAGTCGGGGGCAAACATTTTCAACCCTTTCGTAATGTATCACAAACAAAAGAGATGAAAGAAACGTTTGCCCATCAAACGTTTTTCTTTTCTTTTTCTATTTAGTTTTTTAATGTACTTACCTTTGGGTCTATTTTCTTGCAGAGACGATGTAACCCCGAAGCCGTCACGACGATTCGGCTGCGTTTGCCCATCATCAAAGCCCCTGCGTTGAAGAAGAGACGCGGTTGGAAGTTCGTGTGTGAGTACAAAGAGATTCTTTAGTCTTTGTGGTGGTGACTTGGGGATTATTAGGAGATACTTTAGCCTTTTAAAAAACAAGATTTGTGGCTGGAAATGGGTGATGCCTTGAGATAGAGCTCAGTCTCAGTGGAGGATTTGACATTAGATGAATATTACCATTAGCTGTAGTCTTTATTGTTGTTGCTTTGGCCTTTTTAATTTTAAGAATAAGATTTGTGATTGGAAAGAGGTGATGTCTCTAGACAGAACCCGATCAGTGGAGGATTTGACAACATTCAGTGAATATTACCATCAGCTATAGTCTTTTGATTGTTACTTGGGGATTATTAGGAGTTACTTTAGCCTTTTACAAAACAAGATTTGTGGTTGGAAATGGGTGATGTCTCTAGATAGAGCCCGATCATTGGAGGATTTGACAACATTAAATGAATATTACCATCAGCTGTAGTCTTTATGGTCGTTGCTTTAGTCTTTTTAATTTTACAAATAAGACTTGTGATTGGAAAGGGTGATGTCTCTAGATAGAGCCCGATCATTGGAGGATTTGACAACATTAAATGAATATTCCCATTTGCTGTAGTCTTTATAATTGTTACTTGGGATTAATAGGAGATACTTTAGCCTTTTAAAAAACAAGATTTTGGATTGGAAAGGAGTGATGTCTTTAGATAGAGCCCAGTCAGTGGAGGATTTGACAAACATTATTTGAATATTACCATCAGCTGTAGTCTGTATGGTTGTTACTTGGAATTAATAGGAGATACTTTAGTCTTTTAAAAAATAAGATTTGTGATTGGAAAGGGGTAATGTCTCTAGATAGAGGCCAATCAGTGGAGGATTTGAAAACATTAAATGAACATTACCATCAGCTGATATTCTTGATTGCTTTTTGCAAACTTCGTCAAGCTGAGATCATTTTGTAACATTCAGTGAATATTACCATCAGGTGATATTCGCAATTGCGCTGTGCAATGTCACTCAAGATGAGACAATTTTAAGTACTGTT
>NC_089748.1:47126097-47131097 GCF_040412425.1 Macrobrachium rosenbergii
GTGTATATATATAGTGACCTGTGTTGACCCAGGAGTGGGGGGGGGGAGAGTTAAGGTCAGAGGGCAAGGCTAAAGGCTAAACTTAATAATAATAGTAATAATAATAATAATAATATTAATAATAATAATAATAATAAGAGCGCTCATTATAATAATAATAATAATAATAATAATAATAATAATAATAATAATAATAATAAGAGCGCTCATTATAATAATAATAATAATAATAATAATAATAATAATAATAATATTAATAATAATAATAATAATAATAAGAGCGCTCATTGACCTACAGGGGAACATGTGGCCTGATATTATTCTTACGAGAAATAGTGACTGAATCTTTAACTTTTATGAAACGGAAGGTGACTTAGCTGATACTTGCTATTACTTAGAACTAGCTGTTGCTTGATATTACTTAGAACTAGCTGTTACTTGATATCACTTAGAACTAGCTGTTATTTGATATTACTTAGAACTAGCTGTTATTTTATATTACTTAGAATTAGCTGTTACTTGATATCACTTAGAACTAGCTGATACTTGATATCACTTAGAACTAGTTGTTACTTGATATTACTTAGAACTAGCTGTTATTTTATATTACTTAGAATTAGCTGTTACTTGATATCACTCAGAACTAACTGTTACTTGATATCACTTAGAACTAGCTGTTACTTGATATTACTTAGAACTAGCTGTTACTTGGTATCACTTAGAACTAGCTGTTACTTGATATTAATTAGAACTAGCTGTTACTTGATATCACTTAGAACTAGCTGTTACTTGATATTACTTAGAACTAGCTGTTACTTGATATCACTTCGAATTAGCTGTTACTTGATATTACTTAGAACTAGCTGTTACTTGATATCATTTAGAACTAGCTGTTACTTGATACTGCTTAGAACTAGCTGATACTTGATATCACTTAGAACTAGCTGATACTTGATATTACTTAGAACTAACTGTTACTTGATATCACTTGGAACTAGCTGTTATTTGATATTGCTTAGAACTAGCTGTTACTTGATATTATTTAGAACTAGCCATTACTTGATGCCACTTAGAACTAGCTGTTACTTGATATTACTTAGAACTAGCTGTTACCTGATATTACTTAGAACTAGGTTACTTGAGAATCTCAGATCACTGGAAGCAGTCTTCAAAAGCGAAGCTCGCTCTGGGATATAATCGAAGTATGTGAGGTATATTTATACTTAATTCTTCCTTGATATGAAGTTGAATTAAAAAAAAACTGTAGTATTTTGTTCAGTTTCCAAGACGAATCTCCTTTTTGTCTTTTATTATTTTTATATATTTTGATCGGAAACCGCTCTATCATTATGATTATTAGTAGAACTCGCTGTATTGTGTGTGTGTGTATTATTATGTGTGTATTGTGTGTTATTATTATTATTATTTAGAAGATAAACCCCTATTCATATGGAACCAGCCCACCATAGGGGCCATTGACTTGAAATTCAAGTTTCCAAAGAATATGGTGTACATTTGAGTGATACAGAAGATAATAGGGAATACAGAAAGAAGGAATAATTTATTAGAAACGACAGAATAAATTAATAAATAAACAGATAAATCTGTACAACAGATGAAGTAGATAAAATATAATAGATGAAACTCTACAATAGCAGAGTTTATCAAGTTCGGATAATTCACATTATTATTGTTATTACAACTTTTTTCACATCAGCTAACGATAAAATCCTTGGTGATATTATCATTGCCATCAAAGAAACTTTAATTAAACGCTCTAAGCAACAGACATATGCCCATCTACACAACTGCTCAGGCAGTAGCTCACTGAATTGAGAGATCTCTCTACTGTCCCTGTTGTGTTTCAGAGATTCTGAAGACATTTGAGGACGATTACTACCCTAAAACAATTCTCCCTGTATTTTAATAATTTACTTATTTTTTTATCTGCTTATTTATTAATTTATCAACTTTCTTCTTTTCTAATAAGATCTCTTCATGCTGCATTTCCTGTTATCTTCTGTAACTTCTTTCAGATGACCACTGTAATATTCTTTCAGATGAACACTGCAATATTCTCTGGAAGCTTGAATTTCTAGTCAGTGGCCCCTGTGGTGGGCTTGTTCTATATGAATATGGGTCATCTTCTGAATAATAATAATAATAATAATAATAATAATAATAATAATAATAAATAATAATAATAATAATAATTCGAAGGGAATAGCGGAGGGCGTTGTGTGGGAGTGAAGTGGACTTACCTGCAAGAATTTTAGTCTTGGCAATACTTCTGCAGGCCAGGATGAGACGGGCGCCCCTTTTGGCCAAAATCTTGGCCGCTTCTCTGCCGATACCTGAAGGACGAAGGACAATAAAGAGGGGTGAGGGGTGTGAGATGAGGGGTGAAGAGGTGAGGAGTGAGGAGTGAGGGGTGAACTGGCCAGCGAATGAAGATATGATGATGATGAAGTTTTATTTCAGCTTCACAGAACGAGAAGTGATAGTGATAAGAATGGTTTTGGAAATAATAATAATAATAATAATAATAATAATAATAATAATAATAATAATAATAATAATATAATAATAATAATAATAATAATAATAATAATAGCTGTGATGATTATTGGGATGAGAGTGATTGTGAGGAAAGTAATCTGTTATGCTATTATATACAGTATCGTTGTTTTGACAATAATAATAATAATAGTAATTAATAATATTTTAATTGTTTTCATTATAATCAGTTATCCAGAAACATTGCTTCGACAATTCCTGTAGTATTAATAGCAATGATAAAGCTACGTTTATTATTATTATTATTATTATTATTATTATTATTATTATTATTATTATTAATCAACAATGAATTACTACCAACTTCAGTAACTCTGTAAACTAACTTACGAAATCCCACCGCCTGACCAATTAGCAACAGGCCCCCCCAGCAAACCGCGGCCAGTGTAACCCGGTCTAATGTGGCAACAGATATTAATACCTGAATGGATCCTGGCCTCGACGGCTTACCTGAAGAAGCCCCGGTAATTAGGATCGTCTTTCCCGCCAGGGAGGCCTTTGTGTCAGCCTCTCCCGCCCTCTCTCTGTGGACTATGCCGAAGACCCCGAGGGTAGCGAGGAAGCTGCTGGCTGCTAACAACAGCAGAGTCAGCCATATCCACATTGCGCTGACCTTAGCAGGGAGAGAAGGGGTAATGGTAATAATGACTGGGAGTTGTCAGCTGGTATTTTGTCATTTTGGTACGGGTTTGGTCCCAGGAAAGCATCCCCTTTAGCCAGAGTTATATTGTATAAATTGTTTTCTAAGTTGTATCACTATTTAATAAAACTATTTTGTAAGTTTTGTCACTATTTTTTAAATTATTTTCTAAGTTATGTTACTACTTTATAAAATATTTTCTCTGTTTCACAGGATGAGTGTTTCATATTTCCCTTTTTTGTGGAACAATCATTTAGATATATCAGCTGTGGTGAATTGTGTATTGAAAGTACACTTCGCCGTGTGGATAATACACTGATGTATGAAATATTAATAAGAATGCTCATATATATATATATATATATATATATATATATATATATATATATATATATATATATATATATATATAATGTATATGTATATATATATATATATATATATATATATATATATATATATATTAACATCACATACACATTGTTCTGTGCATTAGTAAATTACTAAAAGGACCTCATTCAAACTGGATGGTATCTAATCTGAATAAATACTCCATTAGATGCCATCCAGTTTAAAATAGTCACTTTAATAATATATATATATATATATATATATATATATATATATATATATATATATATATATATATATATATATATATATATATATATATATATATACATACATATGTGTGTGTTTTGTATTTTATAATATATATATATATATATATATATATATATATATACACAGATGAAAATAAAATCATTACGCATCTATAAAGGGGGCTGGGGTTAGGTACGTTGATTCAGTTTTAATTACAGAACTTGCCTTTTCTCGTGGGCGTCAAATCAGTCAGCACTGGTTCATATACACTGTTCAATAATTTGTCCCTGGAAGGATTATATAAGTAGTTCGCCCTCAAACCATTATTTTGAAATAAGCTCCCGGAGTCTTTGATTGTACGTAGCTACCTCACAGTTAACTATTATTTTAGTTTTTTCTTTACCTCCTCTTCTTACTCCCTGTTCCCTCTCCCCCCCCCCTTCTTGTCTGTCCCTTCCCCCATCATCCCTTCATTCTCTTCCTCTCCTTTCACCCTGATGATTTTCAAGGTGAGGGGGCAGTCGCCATTTGGGAATACGCAACTAAGATAATGATCATAAACACATCCGTCACTTTTTAGTTTCCTGGAAAAGAAAGCTATTGTGCCTGCTTTGTCTGTCCGTCCTCACTTTTTTCTGTCCGCACTTTTAACTTTCCGTCCTCAGATCTAAAAAAACTGCTGAGGCTAGAGGGCTGCAAATTGGTATGTTGATCATCCACCCTCCAATCATCAAACATACCAAATTGCAGCCCTCTAGCCTCAGTAGTTTTTATTTTATCTAAGGTTGAAGTTAACCACAATCGTGCTGCTGGCAACGATATAGGATAGGCCATCACCTGGCCGTGGTTAAAGTTTCATGAGCCGCGGTTCATACAGCATTATACAGAGACCACCAAAAGACAGATCTGTTTTCGGTGGCCTTGATTATACGCTGTAACAGCTGTACAGAAAACACGATTGCGCCGAAGAAACTTCGTCGCATTTTTTACTTGTTTAATCCAATAATAAAACATGAACGCCAACTTTGGCAATGATTGCTCCGCCCTCCCGGGAAAAAAACGAAGATATTTCTAAAATCGCCGCGAAAGTTTTTGGCGCCATTTTTCTCGGAGTCAACTCTGAAATGCGCGCGTTTTTTTATCAGCTGACTCAATCACACGAGATAAACAGTTTGCGTTT
>NC_089748.1:47141097-47166097 GCF_040412425.1 Macrobrachium rosenbergii
ATAAAATACAAGGTGAATTCTTATAGGGCAGTAATGTACTCCATCTTCCCTTGAACTTTTGAGGGTTCAACTGCACGACATCCTCAGTATTTTGCAGAATAAACAGCAAATGCAGCCTGAGAAATAAACAGGTAAAAAATGCGCCGAAGTTTCCTCGGCGCAATCGTGTTTTCTGTACGGCCGCTACAGCTTATAATCAAGGCTACCGAAAATAGATGAATCTTTCGGTGGTCTCGGTATAGTGCTGTGTGAGCCTCGGCCCATGAAACTTGAACCACGGCCCGATGGTGGCCTATCCTATATCGTTGCCAGAAGCACGATTATGGCTAGCTTTAACCTTAAAGCAAATAAAAACAACAGAGGCTGGAGGGCTGCATTTTGGTATGTTTGATGACTGGAGGGTGGATGATCAACATACCAATTTGCAGCCCTCTAGCCTCAGTAGTTTTTAAGATCTGAGGGCGGAGAGAATGAAGTGCGGACGGACAGACAAAGCCGGCACAATAGTTTTCTTTTACAGAAAACTAGAAATAAGAATATTAACTGACAGACAAAGCCGGCACAATAGTTTTCTTTTACAGAAAACGAAAAATCAGAATATTAACTGAAGCTGGGAAGACATTGAACGAATCCATTCGCCAAAGTTCCTGCCGAGGGCAGCCAGATTTGCTGAACAGTAGCACCGATATGCAGTAAATGTGCCTCGCTGTCTAACCTCTCTGTTCCAGAGGTCCTTTATTCCTCACACCGTTGGACTCTGGAACAGCCTCCCAGAGGATGCAGTGCAATTGGAATTTCAGAAGTTCAAGCGAAGATGCAATGCATTGCTGCCCTAATACAAATCTCCTAGTATTTTAACAATTTACTTGCATTTTTATCCATTTATTTATTAATTTGTTAATTTATTTTTCTCCTTTCTGATAACCGATTTCTTCTCTCTCTATTTCCCATTGCCAATGGCCCCTGAGGTGGGTTCATCTTCTGAATAATAATAATAATAATAATAATAATAATAATAATAATAATAATAATAATAATAATAATAATAATAATAATAATAATAATAGCTATGATATAAGCGTTATTTTTCAATCTCGTAACTCGTGTGCCGTTGTAGACCTCAAGACTCTTGTTCCAAAGTGGCAAATATTTCAGTGCCTTTTTTTTGCAAAATTTCCAGTGCATGATCTTATTTTCAAAACTGTAGGGAAGAACAACACTTTTTAGTTTTCTGTAAAAGAAAAGTATTGTGCCGGCTTTGTCTGTCCGCCATCAGAGCTTAAAAACCACTGAGGCTAGAGGGCTGCAAATTGGTATGTTGATCATCCTCCAATAGTCAGCTCAGTGGTCTGGTAAAACTAAGGCATACTTTTTTATACCGAGACTTGTTTTTCCCCTTTGAGAGTATCAGAATGAACTGTACCCTGGATTAAGCTTTGCGTACCTTCTGACATTTATACGTTCGTGAATTATTCCTAGGTAAAAATAAATGTTTACAATGAATACTCATTTAGTTAATATTTGTATGATGTCATTGTAAGTAGGGTTTCTGGTAGATAATGACTAATGAACGTCTTAGCGAAAGTGTAAGTATCTGTAGATCGAAATGTTATCTTACAGAGAAAAGGACATTTCTGGATAGTGTTTTTACAAGAGAGAGAGAGAGAGAGAGAGAGAGAGAGAGAGAGAGAGAGAGAGAGAGAGAGAGAGAGAGAGAGAGAGAGAGAGAGAGAATGTATATATACCTCACGAACAGGCCAACCATTTTAAACTTAAATCCTCGGAGAACCTTACAAGCTAAAGTCTTGAACTCTTGCACTCGTGATGTCACTAAAATCACTTCCTAAGTTGTCGACAATCTATCCGTGTTTCCGTTGCAAGGATTTCCTTCAATGGCTTCGTCGTGCAGCTTCCTGCATCTGCCACTGAACACAGACATCATCCCACAGTCTAGTTTTCCTTTCCGGAATCATAAGCCAAGCCACGCCTTGCTCTTAAGACAAGGCATCCGCTTAGCAGACTGGGGTCACGGATAGAAAGATAGAAACGCCATTCCGCCGTTGCTTCCAACGTCTACGTGGGATCACCGTTGCCTTTTAGAGTAAATTTAGAGTAAATTGTCCTCTTTCTCGGATGTTTTAGCAGAGGGAGTGAATAGTAGCAAGCGAGATAAATAAAAACGGCGAGGAAATTACCTTTTTGTGTACAGTACTTACCGCGACAACTTCTCCTTTCGGCTCTGGGTCGTGACGCCTACGCACACCGAGATCTTCTTCTTCTCTCTGACTGACTCGAGATTTCAGGAGTTGGCGGTTTCTGCAAAGTCACCAAAGTCACTCCAAATGCGAAACGTTACCGGTAAATTCGATTTATTTGAAAATATCTGAAAATAACTGATTTTCTTTCACCTTGTCTGTGAATAACAAGTTATATTTTATACAGACAGAGCGTAGAGAACGGAACTTGTACTAGAAACACGTCGGTATTCAATAGATTAAAGGGTAGATAAGTCAAAACTTCCCAGAGATAGTTTTGGGTAATTGGTAACTCCGTCTTGAATCTTGGTGTTGATGAGTAGTAGGTATGATGTGGCATGAACTGTCAGTATAATGAAGGTCTCTCTCTCTCTCTCTCTCTCTCTCTCTCTCTCTCTCTCTCTCTCTCTCTCTCTCTCTCAGATCATTTCGCCTAATCCGTTCTACCTCAGACCGGTCAAGAAAGTTCGTCATTAGCATATTAAGATAGTCTCCTAGAAGATGAATATGCCTTCCTTTACTTAAACAGGACAGTTCCTGAGTGAAAGTCATTTTGCGAAATTCATAAATATTTGAATTTTCTGAGGAGGTTGCTCGAAGGATCTAAGATTCGGAAGACATGAAATGATTGACCTAAATTTCTAGGTGTGTATGTATGTATGTATGTATGTATGTATGTATGTATGTATGTATGTATGTATGTATGTATACATTTATGCGTGTATGAATTTTCTGTTGAGTGTAGGGATCTATGGAAAATAATTCTTGTACTTCAGTGTTCATCATATATATATATATATATATATATATATATATATATATATATATATATATATATTATTTATATATGTACAGTATATATATATTATTTATAATATCCTACTATGAAATATTCATGTTAAAAATATTTATTATTAGTTATAATTCTTTCACATTATCGAAGAAAGTTATTAATGTTAACAAGCAGAAATATAACATTCTACACAAGAAGGACTGGTAGATGTGTATATTTTATATATATATATACATATATATGTGTGTATGTATATATATATATATATATATATATATATTATATATATATATATATATATATATATATATATATATATATATATATATATATATATATACAATGTGTGTGTTTGTATATACACATTATATATATATATACACATACATATACATATGTGTATACGTATATATATATTTGTAATATACATTTCTTCCCAACTTTCTTTTGACGTACCTTAGCATTACATTTCTTTTTTTATTAACAGAAATAACTTTCGTCGAAAATTTTTGTAATCATAAAAAACAGATATTTTTAACATGAACCTTTTATAGTAGGACATTTCATTACTGCTCAGTCTTCAAGACTGTTCGAAAATAACAGCAAATTCTATAAAAATGTATGAATCGTGGAAAGCTGATATATTCACGAAGCCAAAGCTTAAATCTAATCGGCCTTGTGGTTAAAAAAGAAAAAAAAAATAGAAGGAATAACTGGATACCCCATCGAAACGTGAAGAAGACTTTCGCGGAACCTTCAGAGAGAATACTTACCTATTTTACGAAAATAAAAAAAGCTCCGTAATTAAGCGTAATGAAGAACGCCACCAGTACGAGATCAAAGGCCGCGACAATAGTCAGTGAAAGGAGCTGAACCCGTATTATGAGCCTACAATGGCGCCTTTGAATCCCCTTCCCTCTTTAATTAGGTCTATTTGAGACATCCATGACAGAATCACCTCCTCCTCACTCCCATTGTCATTTCCGTCCTTCTATCGCGATCGGACAAATTGCGAATTCTACGAAAACAATTGATGTTGAATGAGTCCCGTTCGAGAAGGAGCTGGACGGGAAGAAAGGAGGACTTGTCCGTGCTTCTTGGAGGGACGTCAATAGGATCTTCCTGTGAGGCAAGATCTCCACGTGGGTCTTGAATAACTCTCCTCTCCTTCTCTCCTCGGGAAAAATGTCAAAGGGGCTTTGGGTGCATTTCAATGGGGATGTTATATTATTATTATTATTATTATTATTATTATTATTATTATTATTATTATTCAGAAGACGAAGCTGTTCATATGGAACGAGACCACCACAGGGGCCATTGGCTTGAAATCCAGTCTTCCAAAGAATATGGTGTTCATTTGGGAGAAGTAACAGAAAGTATTATTATTATTATTATTATTATTATTATTATTATTATTATTATTATTATTCAGAAGACGAACCCTGTTCATATGGAATGAGACTACCACAGCGGCCATTGACTTGAAATTCAAGCTTCCAAAGAATATGGTGTTCATTTGAAAGAAGTTGTAGATGATAATTATTATTATTATTATTATTATTATTATTATTATTATTATTATTATTATTATTATTCAGAAGACGAACCTCATTCATGTGGAACAAGCCCACCACAGGTCAAGTGACTTGAAATTCAAGCATCCAGTGAATATTATGTTCATTTGAAAGAGGTAACAGAAGGTAATAGGAAGTACAGAAAGAGGGGACCAGTTATTAGAGAAAGTAAAATATAAATTAACAAATTAATAAATAAATGGATAAAAATGTAAGTAAATTATCAAAGTACAAGGAAAATTGTGTTAGGATAGTAATGCGTTGTATCTTCGATGGAACTTTCAGGTTTCAATTGCACAACTTCCTCAGGGAACCAAAAATGATTGAAACTACCACAGTATTATGCCAAGTGATAGAAACTCCCCTTTGTAGGTTCGAAATTAGCCAGGGATATATAACTGTAGGGTTGTATTCACTGGGCAATCTAAACTATTTAGTAATGACTCTTGACTACACAGCACATCCTGACTGTGTCCCACTCTAGCAGACTTCAGAGTACATTAATTTTTTTTCTGTCGGCGTGCGCGGATGAGGAAGGTAATGATCGTCTTTTGATTTCCCATTTCACTGAGGTGGGTGGAATTTTACAGATATAATTTAACTTCAGTATATATTGTGTATATACAAAGTTTAATCAGGTTATCAGGTACAACTTACAACTTTAAAGCTGTAGGGCTTCGAAGTAATTATAAAAGTATGTGCGGGTTGTTCATCATGAATAATGTTTTATGTTTTGCTTTTCTGATCCGGATTATTTTTTTGGCAAATATGTATCCAGTGTAGTTGACAATAGTTGCGTGACTCCAGCCGTTGGAAATTATTCAGTTAGTCTTTCACCCTCTTATACGAAAGCCAGCGTCCTTTTAGTTTTCTGGAAAGAAAACTATTGTGCCGGCTTTGTCTGTCCGTCCGGAATTTTTTTCTGTCCGCCCTCAGATCTTAAGAACTACTGAGACTAGAGGGCTGCAAATTGGATGTTGATCATCCACCCTCCAATCATCAAACATGCCAGATTGCAGCCCTCTGACCTCAGTAGCTTTCATTTTATTTAAGGTTAAAGTTAGTCATAATCGTGCTCCTGGCAACACAACAACACAAGCCACCACGGCCGGCTGAGAGTTTCATGGGCCTCGGCTCATATAGAATTATACCAAGACCACCGAAAGATAGATCTATTTTCGGTGGGGCTGAAGACACTTCGGCTCATTTTTTATTTATTTATTTATTTTTTTGCACATAAGTACAAATGCATCACACCATTCCTACCCAGTATAAAACTCACTGATATTAAATTATCTTCATTTAGATTTTCATATCGTTGTCTTCTCATAAACCTGACTAATTTTTGTAGCACTGTACCATTACAGTAGCACCTCAGTTTAACAGACATCAAATATAGGACTTCTGTACTTATCTTTTGAATAATTTTTGAATTATTATTGTTATTTTTTTTGCTAGGGTACTATTTGAGATGTGATGCATTTTTAGATAAAGCCCTTAAATTGAATGGTAATCGTGAAGTACAGGTTACTTTTAGTTAGAGGCTATACGGTCTTTGTTACTTAACGGACTTATGTTACTTACTGGACTTTGTTACTTAACGGAATTTGTTATTTACCGGACTTTGTTACTTAACGGACTTTGTTGCTTAACAGACTTCATTACTTACCGGACTTTGTTACTTAACAGATTTTGTTACTTAACAGACTTTGTTACTTACCGGACTTTGTTACTACGGACTTTGTTACTTACCGGACTTTGTTACCTAACGGACTTTGTTACTTAACAGACTTCATTACTTACCGGACTTAGTTGCTTATAACACCTCCAAAAGAATCTGTCAAGTTCAGGTGATTTTCCCCTCATATTTTTAGAAGTCGTACATAAGTATCATATTGCCACTCTTGCCACTTATAAATATATTAATATAAATATTTCAGTGTAATGTTATATCGATTCGATTTTTTGTTTATCATCATTAGCCAAGTAGTCAATTAGTATTCCTAAATTGTTTCCAAAATCTGAAGTTGATAAACCCTTGTTTTCTTGAACTGATAAAAATTAATTTTTTTCCTTAAAGCATTATCAAGGCAATAGTATCCCTCAGGGCAGTTGCTGCTAAAACAAGGTCCAAGGTTAAAGAGGTTTTTTGTAGGAAGGAGACATTATACTTGCCAAACCATGAAACAACTGAAAAACAAGTAAAAAATGCGCCGAAGTTTCTTCGGCGCAATCGAGTTTTCTGTACAGCTTATAATGCTGTATGAAACTTTCAGCCACGGCCCATGAAACTCAGCCACGGTCCGGTGGTGGCATGTGTTGTTGGTACCTATAGTGGTGCCAGAAGTACGATTATGGCTAACTTTAAACCTTAAATAAAATAAAAAATAATGAGGCAAGAGGGCTGCAATTTGGTGTGTTTGATGATTGGAGGGTGGATGATCAGCATACCAATTTGCAGCCCTCTAGCCTCAGAAGTTTTTTAAGATCTGAGGGCGGACAGGAAAAGTGCGGACGGACAGACAAAGCCATCTCAATAGTTTTCGTTTACAGAAAACTAACAAGGTATTTTAACTATCTATTTCTTCTTCTCTTATTTTACTTAAATACATAACGTATGCAGCTAAGTGGAATGTCACCAAAACAATGTATATTGTATTGTATATACTTTTTGCTACTCATGAAAATTATACTTTAGAAATTATTGATAAAATAGTGTTTTTGGAACTTAATTACTTTAATTATGTACTAGACCAGTGGTTCTCAACTGTCACCATGGACCACTAGTGGTCCATGATGGCCTATTTGGTGGTCCACAGGACGTTAGCAATATTGGGTAATAAACTGGAGATTGGTACATAAATTTTCAAATTTACAGTAAGAACAATTTTATCCAGATATATATAATTGACAACTCATTTTCTTGTATTATTCCTATTCAAAAAATATAATAACAAGCATCAGGTTGTAGTTCTCGTTGGAGAAATATATTTTAATCCAAAATGTGTATTGCCTATGGTTTATTTAGCGTTACTTAAAAGAAATGGTCCAAGATATAGTTTTTTTAGTTTTCTGTAAAAGAAAACTATTGTGCCGGCTTTGTCTGTCCGTCCGCACTTTTTTCCGTTCGCACTTATTCTGTCCACCCTCAGATCTTAAAATCTACTGAGGCCAGAGGGCTGCAAATTGGTATGTTGATCATCCACCCTCCAATCGTCAAACATACCAAATTGCAGCCCTCTAGCCTCAGTAGTTTTTATTTCATATAAGGTTAAAGTTAGCCATAATCGTGCTTCTGGCAACGATATACGATAGGCCACCACCGGGCCGTGGTTAAAGTTTCTTAGGCCGCGGCTCATACAGCATTATACCGAGACCACCGAAAGATAGATCTATTCTCGGTGGCCTTGATTATACGCTGTAGCGGCTCTACAGAAAACTCGATTGCGCCGAGGAAACTTCGGCGCATTTTTACTTGTTTTTATTTTATTTTTTCTTGCGAAATCATTACCCTTTTCCCCTCTCCCAGATGACGAGGCAGAGAGACTCTACACTTGACATAATTTTATTTTCTATCGAAGGTGAATCCAATCGCTGCTGCTTTCAATGGCAATTTGTTTTTTTATTTATTTTCTTATTTTATTTCACTTATGAAGAGTAAAATATTTTAGAGCTGATTTAGAAAGCAGTATTTTTGAGGGAACTTACGAAGAGTGAAATAATTTTAGAGCCGATTTATAGAACAGTATTTTTTAGGCTACTTATTAACAGTTAAATATTTTAGAGCTGACTTATAGAACAGTATTATTGAGGCAACTTACGAAGAGCGAAATAATTTTAGAGCCGATTTATAGAACAGTATTTTTTAGGCTACTTATTAATAGTAAAATATTTTAGAGCTGACTTATAGAACAGTATTTTTGAGGCAACTTACGAGGAGTGAAATCATTTTTGAGCCGATTTATAGAACAGTATTTTTTAGGCTACTTATTAATAGTAAAATATTTTAGAGCTGACTTATAGAACAGTATTATTGAGGCAACTTACGAAGAGTGAAATATTTTAGAGCTGATTTATAGAACAGTATTTTTGAGGTTATTATTACTTACGTTTTAGGCAATCGGGTACTCCAGCAATCCTAATTCTGTTCCTCCTCCTTCCTTCCTTCCTCCGTCTTTTTTCTTCCCTTCACGTTTTCTTTTATACTGTCTTCTGTGTTTTCTCTTCCTTTCTACTCTGAGAAGAGTCAGATCGCCGCTTCCAGTCGCAACATTGCAGGTTTCGACGACAACGAACCATTCTGAAACGTCCCAGTTCGGAAATCGCGAAACCTGGAGTGTCCGACTAAATTATCTGAAGCTCCCTCCTCCTCCTCCTCCTCCTTCTCCTCCTCCTCCTCCTCCTCCTCCTCCTCCTCCTCCTCCTCCTCCTCCTCCTCCTCCTCCTCCTCCTCCTAAGCCTCTATTTCTCATCTTCCTTCTCCTCCTTCTTCTTATTCTTCTTTTCTTCCCGTCGACTTCAACTGAATTATCTGTGGCCCCTCCCTCCTCCTCCTCCTCCTCCTCCATCTCCATTTCAACCTCTCTTTTTCTTCTCTTACTTCTCCTCCTCTTCCGTCTTCTTCTTCTTCTTCTTCTTCTTCCCGTCGATGTCTCCAGATAAATCATCTGAAGTTCCCTCCTCTTCCTCCCCCATTTCTTCTTCTTCCTCTTCTTCTTCTTCTTCTTCTTCCAGTGGCACAGCTTATCCTCGTGTAATCTCGGTGAAGCTGTGAAAAAAAAGAGAAAGTGAAAAAAATTTGAAGGTCAGTTGAGACAACTTGGACTGTACAGTAGTTGTTACTGGTAGCTGGATGATATGGTTGATGGCGATGTTATTAGTGAGATATTATATGTGTATATATATGTATATATATATATATATATATATATATATATATATATATATATATATATATATATATATATATAAATATATATATATATGTATATATAAATATATATATATATATATATATATATATATATATATATAAAAATATATATATATATATATATATATATATATATATATATAAATATATATATATATATATATATATATATATATATATATATATATATATATATATATATATATATATATATATATATATATATATATATATATATATATATATATATATATTTATGTAATTGCAATAGCGACGATTCCCTCTTAACTTCCCGAATTCTTTGTGCTTTTTTTGGATATAGTTGTCACCACAAAGCCTGAGATCCAAGTGCAAGAACTTTGAAGCAATTATGATGTCCGGTAGCGGGAAACGAACCCGCGTCCCTTAATCGCAACGAGGTCGCGTTGCCGACATTACCACGTGGTCGGCAACGTGACCTTGTTGTGATTACGGGACGCGGGTTTGTTTCCCGCTAGCGGACATCATAATTGCTTCAAATTTCTTGCGCCTGTATCTAAGGCTTTGTAGTGACAAGCGTATCCAAAAAAGAAAAAAAAAGTGCAAAGAATTCGAGAAGTTAAGAGGGCATTTTGGCTATTGCAATTAATTATGTATTTGGTAAAAAGTGACCAGTAAATTCTACACACACACACACACACACATATATATATATATTTATATGTTACTATATAGTATATATATACATATATATAATATATAAATATATGTATTTTTTATATATATATATGGATATATATACACATCTCGTTCAGCCTTTCAGAAAGAAACCTCCCTCTCAATATCTCCTCCCCTGCCCTCCCGACCACCCTTGACCTCTCACCTTTGCGTTAGTCATAAAATGAAAAAAAAAATAAAAAAAAAAACTCTCCCACAAATAATAATTAGCCTGTTCTCTCGAAGCAAATGAGGAGCCAGGCACTTTTTAATTTCCACCTCGACCCCAGTCAGAAGCTCAAGGCCACGCCATGTTGATGAAATTTCATAGACGCTATGATGTTACGGCGTCCGTGCTCCAGGGTACATAGTTAGCGCTGTCCCCGGGCAGCGTGCAGGGGCAGGAATGCCAATATTATCAGGCAACTCTCGTACCCGAAAGATTCAAATTTGCTTAACTCTTGTGTTTAGTGCGGTTAGGGATTGGGCGATGTTTAGGGATAGTCTGTTTGTCATAAAGAAAGAAAATCTGTTTTCGCGTAGATTGGATGATTATAACTGTTGGGTATTTGCGTGTGTATATATATATATATACAGTATATATATATATATATATATATATATATATATATATATATATATATATATATATACTGTGCATATTATATGTACAATATGTGGGTATACCTGTATATGTGTATATATATAATTATATAAAGTAAGTATAGCTTAGTTTTACCAGACCACTGAGCTGATTAACAGCTCTCCTAGGGCTGGCCCGAAGGATTAGACTTATTTTACGTGGCTAAGAACCAATTGGTTACTTAGCAACGGAACCTACAGCTTATTGTGGAATCCGAACCACATTATAGCGAGAAATGAATTTCTATCACCAGAAATAAATTCCTCTAACTCTTCATCAGCCGGCAGCGGGAATCGAACTCCGGCCCATCGAATGACGGTCTGAAGCTCAACCAACTCGGCCAACAAAGGGCTCAGTATAATTATATAAATATTTATACATATATATATAATGTGTATCTATGAGCATACATACATACGTACATACAAACAAATACATACATACATAATGCGCGCGCGCGTGTGTGTTAGTGTATATCCGTACGTAAAGAAGTACACTAGGTGAATTTGAAAAAAGTACGTACCATGCATTATGTAATCGGGTGATTGGCAGCCTTTATCCTAATTAATGCTATTAGGTATCACGCTAAAAATTCTACCTCCCAATAAGTATTGATTATCTAACGCTAGACTTTCGGGTAGGAAAGGGAGATGTGTGTGTGTGTGTGTGTGTGTGTGTGTACACTGTATAATGACCGCTAGTTAGACGCTGCCAGAATATGTTCTTTAAGCTGAACAGTGTTGGGGTGAAGTATAAGTGTGTGTTGTGTATATATATACATATATATATATGTGTGTACTGTATATATGTATGTATATGTATATGTATATATATATATATATAGATATAAATACATATAAATATATAGATATTCTTATATACAGATATATTATGAAATTCACACACATATATATATATATAAAATATATACATACATATATATAGAATCCTATATATTCACAAATATAAGTGTATATATATATATATATATATATATTATATACATGCATACATACGTATATGAGAAATTGTTTCATCAACAGTAAATAAAGAATGACAATTATACCGAAACAAAAAATTATAAAATCTGGACATATAATTATAGCAGGGTAACTCAAGCGTCAAGTAAAGACAAATGGATTTATGAATATAATCAAAATAAAGACTAGATTCACAAATAAGAAAAAGAACGCTCAAACGGAAGTGAGGAAACTGTTCTTCAAATATCACGAATTACAAGCAAATGAAATTGATTATTATACCCACGAAGAGGAATTTCAGCTTTTGGAATTTGGAATTGGAATATAAAATTTAGGCCAAAGGCCCAGCAAGCACTGGGACCTATGATAAAGTCATTCAGCGCTGAAATGGAAATTGCGAGCAAAGGAGGGTTGACAGATGTAACAGGAGGAAAACCTCAAAGCAGTTACGATGTGAAACAATAATATTGTTGGGAGAGGTTTGAGGAAAGCAAGATGGAAGAAAGAGAACATGAACGGAGGTACAGTCAAAGGAATGGAAGGGGTTGCAGCTAGGGGCCGAAGGGACGCCGCAAAGAACCTTGAGCAATGCGTACAGTGCAGTAACAAGTCCGGTAGGCAAGGAGAAAATAAAAAAAAAAAGTTACAAGTTAGAAATAAATAAAACGCCTGGTTTACATGACTTTAAACCCCAGAGTATACTCGTATATATATTATATCCTGCCCGCGGCCGAAAGGAGATTAAGGCAGTTTGAGCTGAAAAGCAGAATCACACAAAACAGGAAGGACTTTGTGGCGTGCCTTTTGTACAACGGCTTCCTATCCGTCCGCCTCATTTGTCCTGACACATTCAACTTCGGGCGCCTGACGTGAAGTCACTTGGTTCCCGCCTGCGGCAGAGGTAGCAACACAGCTTCTCTCTCTCTCTCTCTCTCTCTCTCTCTCTCTCTCTCTCTCTCTCTCTCTCTCTCTCTCAGAATGAATGAATGAATGAATTAGCGTCAGTGTTTTACAGAGTCAACCATGTTGAAGTAGCTATAATTCCTGCTTCATTTATTTGTATATTTATCTATTGTATTTATTTACTCATTTATTCGTTTTTATTTATATTTATTTATTTGTTAATTTATCTTTTCATTTATCATGACGCGCACTGAACTATGCGAGTATCTGTATGTGTATTGGTTTTTAATTTAGAGAGAGAGTATTATGCGCTATGTGCATAAATATACTTTCAGTTAATTTATTAGCTTTTTTATTTATAAGTTTATTTTTTGTTCATTATTTAATGATTCATTTATCTTGGCGCGCACGTAACTATGCGAGTATCCGTGTGTGGGTTTTGAATTGGAGAGAACATCACGCGCGCAAGAATTGGGAAAGGTTTATTATAAATGCGCTTGGCTAACTGCTGTAGCATCTATTATTTCTGTATATTTATTTATTTATTTATTTAACTGTTTATTTATTTATTTATTTATTCATTTATTTTTATTTTGCTTGACGCGTATGTAACTATGAGAGTCATCTGCGTGGGTTTTCAGTCATTAGAGAGAATACTATGTACGCAAGATCTAGAGAGATTGTAATATAGCATATGCATAAATATATCCTCAATAATCTAATAAAAGCTATATCTATTTATTTATATATCTATTGGTAATTCACATCTTTCGTTCCTAACAACTGGTCTCTTCTTGCTGTAGTTCCTAAAATCTCCTGTCATTTCTTTGGAAGCTCGAATTTCAAGTCAGTGGACCCATAGGCTTGTTCCAGCGGCGTGAGGAATCAAGGACCTCTGGAACTGAGAAGTTCGACAGCGTTGCGCATTTACTGCATCTTGGTGCTGCTACAAATGGTGGCAGTTCAAAACCGAACAAGTAAAAAAAATGCGCCGAAGATTAAAATGTTTCCTTTACTTTGCGTTTGCACTCTGCTTTATGTTTTGGTCTTGTGAAGTTTTATATTATGTAATATATATATATATATATATATATATATATATATATATATATATATATATATATATATATATATATATACATTCATATATATACATACATACATTCATATATATATACAAGACCTGGGTTCGGTCCTGATGTGAGTCAGAAATTTATTTCTGTTCCACACGTGATTGTGTGTTGATTATTTCTGTATACATATATATACATACATATATATATAATGTATATATGTATATATGTGTGTGTGTGCATGTGTGTACATCAAGACAGTTAGACATAAAAGATATAAGTAGTTAACTCCAGAAAGGGACATTTAAATTGTCAGTTTAGCCTGAGGATTAAAACGGTTTTATAGATATAGTTAAGAGGATAGCTGGATGATGCAGAACAGTAACGAAAGTAATTATTTTTTTCAGTTCCAGCTAAAACATATTACAAAGTAATATGTTTTAGTAAAATTAACCTTTTATACATTAATTTTAATAAAATTAAATATTAATGTTAGTAAAATTAATCTTTTATATATATTCATATTCTTACTTATCCTTCCTTTACTACTCTTGCATGTCAAAAAAAAAACCTGTTTTCCTGTACTGAATTTAGAAAAGAGGAAAGGAAGCTTAGGAGAATATATAAGGAGGGGCAGACCCATTTGCGATATCTATAGACCTTAGCCTTAAGTGTATGTCATTCTGCATGGTATTATCTACAGTAAATGTTTTCATAAAAAAAATCTTAATTGAGGTGTTTTTACGTCTTTTATAGGATATTATTATATTTTTCTTCTCGTAGTTATTACTTTTAATATTCTTGACTTTTTTTATATTTTGTAGAGGAAATGAAATCACACGCACCAAAGAACCCGTAGGGAGGGGGTGGCGGGTGGGGGGGCTGCCATCAGTGCACCTCACGCGGTGCACTGTAGGCATCACCTAAGGTTCTTTGCAGCTCGTCGTCGGCCCCTAGCTGCAACCTCTTTCATTCCTTTTACTGCAACTCCGTTCATGTTCTCTTTCTTCCGTCTTACTTTCCTGAATCCTCTCCTAACAATTGTTTCATAGTGCAGCCTTTTATCTCTCACGATTTCCGTTTCAGCGCTGAATGACCTCATAGGTCCCAGCGCTCGGCCTCTGGCCTAAATTTCACATTCCACTTTCAATATTCCGGCCACGCAAGTAAATGATAAGTTTTGCTGAGGAACTAATTTTTTTTTTTTTTTTTTTTTGCAATTTACATTAACTTAACCATATTTTTATGGTAATTTTTATTGCCTGTATGTTTTACAGAATCATTCTTCTCTTAAAAATATTTACAAAATTAGGTATCATCTCTGTACAGACGGAAAAATATTATAAACAGAACTGTTCCATAACTTCACCTCAGGCTGTTCTTATCCTGATTTACTTAGCCTGCCCTTCTCTCTCTCCTGCCTCTCTCTCTCTCTCTCTCTCTCTCTCTCTCTCTCTTTCTCTCTTTTATTTTATTTTCACTGTTCTCCTGAATCCCACTCGTTTCAGCACCTCGTAACTCTAAACTATTTTCTTATTTTTTCTATTTCTAGTTTTCGTCCGTATGAATTCTCGTATCATTTCTTTTCTCAATTTCCTTTTTTAGTTTTCTGTAAAAGAAAACTATTGTGCCGACTTTGTCTGATCTTAAAAACTGCTGAGGCTAGAGGGCTGCAAATTGGTATGTTGATCATCCACCCTCCAGTCATCAAACAGACCAAATTGAAGCCCTCTAGCGTCAGTAGTTTATTTATTTTTTTTATTTTACGGTTAAAGTTAGCCATAATCGTGCATCTGGCAACGATATAGGACAGGCCACCACCGGGCAGTGGTTAAAGATTCATGGGCGGCGGCTCACACAGCATTATACGGAGACCACTGAAAGATAGATCTATTTACGGTGGCCTTGATCGTACGCTGTACAGAAAACTCGATCGCGCTGAAGAAACTTTGGCGCATTTTTACTTTATTATTGTGCATTTATCTCCGTCCGCACCGGTAAGCGTCGCTGCCTCTGTAGAGAAGTTGGTGTCGTCTACTATTCCAGGTCATCATTCCTTTTCCCTTTATTTTTTTATGATCGATCACCAGAAGGAAGGACGGGGAAAACTGCGTCTACTCTCTCTCTCTCTCTCCCTAATTTTCTCTCTCTCTCTCTCCATAATTTTTTTTTTCTCTCTCTCTCCCCCTAATTTTCTCTCTCTCTCTCTCTCTCTCTCTCTCTCTCTCTCTCTCTCTCTCTCTCTCTCTCTTTTCCTCCTTAACTAACTCTGTCTCTCCTTCCCTATCTCTCTCTCTCTCTCTCTCTCTCTCTCTCTCTCTCTCTCTCTTTTTTATAAGACACGAGAGGAGAAGAGGAGAGAAAAGGCGTCGGCGGGTGTGGGGGCTGGGGTGGGGGGTGTAGGGGTGGCAGGGCGCATCCTCTTCCTGTTAAAACTGTTCAATTTCCTTTGTTGTTTGCCCCCGCGAAACTTTCTTTTTCCTCCTGCCGTCGCTTTTATTAAGACGGGAAATGTGACTCGAAAGAATTACCCCCAAAAGTCTGAAAACTTCCATAATGACCTCGAAAGGAATGGTGGGAGGGGCGGGGGAGGAGATGGGGGAAGGAGGGGGGAGCGAGATGTGTTATAAAGGGGAGGGAGTGACTGGAGAGATGGAGAAGGAGGAGGAGGAGGAATAGGACTAGGGGTTGAGGAGGAAGTTTAGAAGGTGGGGGGAGGTTAATAAGGAAAATGAGGAGGCAGTAGGGGAAGAAGTAAGGAAGGAAAAGAAGTGGGAGAGATGATGTAGTGGGAGGAGGAATAGGGAAGAGGAGGAGGAAGGAGGAGGAGGAGGAGGAGGAGGAGGAGGAGGAGGAGGAGGAGGAGGAGGAGGACTAGGTTTTGAGGAGGAAGTTTGGAAGGGGTGGGTAATAAGGAAAATGAGGAGGCGGTAGGAGGAAAAGAAGTAAGAAAGGAAAAGAGGCGGGAGAGATGATGTAGTGGGAGGAGGAATAAGGAAGAAGAAGAAGAGGAGGAGGAGGAGGAGGAGGAGGAAGAGGAATAGGACTAGATGTTGAGGAGTAAGTTTGGAAGGCGGGGATGGCTAATAAGGAAAATGAGGAGGCGGTAGGAGGAGAAGAATAAAAGAAAAGAAGTGGGAGAGATGCTGTAGTGAGAGGAGGAATAAGGAAGAGGAGGAGGGGGAGGAGGAAGGAGGAGAGTTAAGGAAGATAACAAACTCTCGACATCGCCGTGAAATGACAAATTGAGAACGGACCCAACGGAAGAAACGGGAATAACTGACAGTGGGAATCGTGGATGGGAATTGGAACGGGAGACGCGAAGAAGAAATAGATGAACGAAAGTGACAGGCCGAGAGAAAAGAAGACGGAAGGGGACGAGGAATGCAATAGGGCGAGAGGAGGAGACGGAGAACAAAAATCGAGACAGGGAATAGGGAGGAGAAAGGCGACAGGTGAGTCAATGCAGGTGTCGGGGGCCGAAAGCCGCTGTCCGAAAAGAGGGAGCAAGTAACTCAAAAACGAGTTCTTGACGTTCTTTCATTATTATTATTTTTTATTATTTTTATTATTATTATTATTATTATTAGTGTATTGTATTATTATTATAGAACAAGCCATTGACTTGAAATTCAGGCTTCCAAAAGGTTATTATTATTTCATTGTAGTAGTATTATTATTGTCTATTGTGTGTATTATTATTATAAGAACAAATGGTGACTTGAAATTCAGAGCCTCCAAGGTGTATTATTGATATCATTATTATTATTATTATTATTATTATTATTATTAGTATTGTTATTATTATTTAGGAGAGGAACCCTATTCATATATATATGGGACACCACGGGGTCCATTAATTTGAAATTCGAGATTTCAAGGTGTGTGTTATTTATTATTATTGTGTATTATTATTATTATTATTATTATTATTATTATTAATTATTACTCAGGAGGGTGAACCCTATTCATATGGAACAATCCCAGAGGCCACTAACTTGATTCAGGCTTCCAAATAATAATAATAATAATAATAATAATAATGAATAAGAAATAATAATAATTATTATTAATGTGTGTTACTATTATTGTATTATGTTGTGTATTGTGTATTCTTCACATAATGAACCTATCCATACAAACAAGCCCACCACTGGAACCATTGATTTGAAATTGAGCTTCCAAGGTTATTATTATTATTATTATTATTATTATTATTATTATTATTATTATTATTATTATTATTATTATTTTTTCAAAGAATATGGTGTTCAATTGAAAGAAGTAACAGAAGTTAATAGGAAATACGGGAAGAAAATATCAGTTATTATAAAAAAAAAAATAGACGGACAAATTGACAGATAGAGAGATAAAAATGTAAGGAAATTATGATTAATTAGTAAAATACAAATATATAATTGTTTTAGGGTAGTAATGCATTGCATTTGAACTTTCGAGGTTCTAGTTGCTCGAGAGTGCACTGTAATAGTATAGTAGTAGGTAGAAGGCGAGTACTATCACTAAAGACGCATTTGTGACTTACTGCCTGCCATTACCAATCAAAATAATGGGTGGGGTTGGGATAAGGTGGAGTGGGGCGGGTGAGGTAGGCAAGGCATCTAATTATGAAGTACAATTGCGTTCTTTCATGCCGCAAGGAAGCTATGAATTCAAATAATCCACCAAATGTAACGTTAATATCACTAATGCCTCTAGCAGCAGCAGCAGCAGCAGCAGCGGAAGCACAGCACAGCACAGCATCTTCGCCCATCTTAATCTCACTAATGCTGCTGCGGTTCATCTTCGACAAAGATGCTTGTAAGACCTCTATCTCTGAGATTGTCCATCACAATATATAAGTATTATCTCGCGCGCGCGCGCACACGCACACACACAGAACCAGTCGGTCGGTCTGTGTCGTTTTTCTGATCTTTTTCCCAAAGGTTTTTTTTTTATGTTTCTCTTTTTTTCTTTTTAATCTTTTATGTCTCCATAATTGCGCGTGTTTGTATGCGTATGTGTCTGTTATTGTTATCATTCAGAAGATAAACACCTATTCATACGGAGCAGGCCCACCACTGGGGCAATCGACTTGAAATTCGAGCTTCTAAAGAAAATTATTAATATTATTATTATGATGATGATATTATTATTATTATTATTATTATTATTATTATTATTATTATTATTATTATTATTATTCAGAAGATAAACCCCTATTCATATGGAACATGCCCATCACAGGGGGGCCATTGACTTGAAATTCAAACTTTCAGAGAATATGGTATCCATTTACAAGAAGATACAGGTACTGTAATACGGAACACAGACAGAAGAGATCAGTTATTAGAAAAAAATATAAATCAACAAACTAATAAATAAATAGATGAAAATGCAAGTGAATCATTAAAATACAAGGAGAACTGTTTTAGTGTAGTGATGCGTTGCATCTTCGCTTGAACTTTCGAGTTCCCTGTTTCACTACATCCTCAGGGAGACTGTTCCGCAGTCCAACGGTGCGAGGTGATAATATGTCTGTCTAACTGTGTCTGTGTGTGTGTCGTGCGAGCCAGGTGTCTCCTCTAGGTGTGTCTGTCTGGTACAGAAACTGACAGGTACGAAGATGTACTTCAGTATCGCTTCTCATTCCACCTAAATCCCCTGTATGTGCCGAATGGCTCCTTGATAAAAGTGATGGAGCAGATTCTTGAATCCTTGGAACCTTGTGTCGGCTGTTAGTTAAAGGTAGGGTTCTCGTTGTATGAAACATCTTCAGTTGATGCTCGACTGTGCCTATGAAAAAGGTGAGGCCGTTAATGTGTAAATGCAACTTGTTTTTTAAAACTCACATTGAAGTTTTATAGGCCTAGTTTTCTCGAACGACGGACATATGGATTTACTTAAGCCTGTACTATAGAAGGTACCTGAAGAAGACGCAGAACCTTAATAAATAAGGAAGGAAGAAGCAGATGGGTGTTTAGCAATATTCAGTAAGATTTCACGACAGGAAGTGCAAGACAAAAAATAATGTTTATTTGTAACAATAAACGGAAGGCTGGCCAGATTTGAGTATTATAATCTATATCTATCTACTATCTATGTATATGTATATATATATATATATATATATATACTCTATACATATACACACACACGGCTACCAGACGATGGGGACAGATTAGTCCTTGAAAGCCTGTAACTTTTGTGAATAAAATTTCCTGTTTAAGTGAGGTCCTGTTATCCTTTTTATGGATGCACAGTACAACTGTAGAGGTGATCAAGTTTGATATATATATATATATATATATATATATATATAATTATATATATATGTATACATATATGTGTGTGTGTGTGAAGTTACTCCAACATTCTGAATATTGATGTATTACAGTGACGAGGTTAACGATATACAAGCTGTAAAAGAAATGCTGTTCTTTCCTCCCCTACTGAAATGGGTAACTGGCTTTACCCTTCTCCACATAATCTCCAACTCAACTGACATACACGCACATACGAGGTTTTTAAAAGGCAATATTTCCCCACTTTTTTGTACTGAATAGAATCCTTTCTATCAACAGATCCATAGACTTCGAAGTGAAGTTTTCGTTTCAAATCTTGTTTGTTAGGTTTTGTCAATTCAAAGTTTCTTTCGATTGGTAAGTAACCGAAACTTAGGTCCGTTACCAACAGATTTCAGGTTTCTAATAATTTCTCATAGAGTACCAGAAAGGATAATGGACAAATTTTATGAATTAAACGTGGTAAAGTCTTGGTTGATTCGATGATATCGAACATCGGAATTTTTTTTATCGCTCTAACTACAAAGTTACTAAAGTCAGCGAAGACTAGATATTAGTGTACAATGAACAGAACGTGGTAAAGTCCAAATAAAATACTATGTTTGCATAGATGCCTTTATTAAAATGGCCTATTAGATTATTAACTGGAGCTCAAGAAGTCCTGGAGAATTTCTGCGTTTGCCGTTAGCACTGATAGAAAGTCGAAACCAATTAGTTCCTAAATTTTAAAACGAGATGCAGTCTTTTAACAAAAATTTCCGGGGGAAGTCTTCGTAGGAGGATAAGACGCCATGATGCAATACCATGCAGAATATATTAATTAATAAGGAAGTGTTGAAGAACAGGTATACAGGTATATAACTCGAGGATTCTCAAGTTGCAATACCATACAAATATATAAATTAATAAGGAAGTGTTGAAGAACAGACATATATAACTCGAAGATTCTCAAGTTGCAATACCATGCAAAACATAAAAATTAATAGGGACGTGTTGAAGAACAGGTATAAATAACTCGAGGATTCTCAAGTTGCAATACCATACAAAAACTAGAAATTGATAAGGACGTGTTGAAGAACAGGTATAAATAACTCAAGGATTCTTAAGTCTTCTGACAGACATTCTTGTAGCGACTTTGCCATTAAAGAGGCAGGAAGGTTCAGCCTTATAAAATATCTGGCAATATGTCTGGTGCTAAACTATAATGCTTCATTTATGGTTAGGTTTGGGCCACGTTAGATTCGGATAGACGGCCAAGTGTGCCTTCTTATTGCCTGCGTGAAAGTACCAAAGGCTTTCAAATTGCCGGTACTTGTAACGTTGTATTTACTTGTACTTTGGCGAAACTGGGCTGAATGTTATATTGAGACTGTATGAATTTGACTGTCATATTGAGACTGTATGAATCTGAATGTTATATTGAGACTGTATGAATCTGAATGTTATATTGAGACTATGAATCTGAATGTCTTATTGAGACTGTATGAAAATATTTGAGTATCTTCAATAGAAATCATCTCCGCAAAATGTCCGTCACATTAGACCCAAAACAAACCGAGGGACAAGCAGAGCAACGACCAATGGAGAGAATCTTAAAACTCTTCGAGTCACAAACCCGAGCTCTTGCGCGCACGCGCGCGTCGTCTACGCGAATACACGGGTCCCAACATGCACTCCCGTCAACATAGAACGGAGGCAAAGCGAAAATCAATGCTGATAATGCAGATAGAGAAGAGTTCGTTACGAAAGCATCGAATTATTACTTAGGACCCCCTATCCGTGTATTAGAGTGAAAGGGTGGAGAAATCCTTTCATTTGTTATTCTAATAAATCTTCATTTGTTGCCGTTCCCCCGGCTGGGTTTAGGTTTTGTGCTCGGGGTGCGTTTTGCTTGATTGCTTGCTTGTGGATTTATGTGCTCGGCTCATTTCCTTACTTTAGGCTCGTACTCCCTTTCATTTGTGTTTGGTCTGTTGCGTTGTTGAGTCCTGTGGTTTTTATGCCTCTCCTCTCTCTCTCTCTCTCTCTCTCTCTCTCTCTCTCTCTCTCTCTCTACAAAGCTATTCCTGTCCTGGCCCTTAGCCTCTGACACGCTATCTCGCTGCCTGTCTGTCTGTCCTGGTTTACGTTCTCTCTCTCTCTCTCTCTCTCTCTCTCTCTCTCTCTCTCTCTCTCTCTCTCTCTCTCTCTCTCTCCCAAAGTTATTCTGCCCTGGTTATAGCCCCATACTCTCACTGACTGTCTATATGCCCTGGTTTTTGTTCTCTCTCTCTCTCTCTCTCTCTCTCTCCTCTCTCTCTCTCTCTCTCTCTCTCTCTCTCTCTCTCAGCTTTTCTGTTGTAGCCCTTAACCTGACACTATCTCATGACTGTCTATCTGTCATGGTTTATGCTCTCTCTCTCTCTCTCTCTCTCACTGCCTCTCTCTCTCTATCTCTCTCTCCGTCTCTCTCTGTTTCTCTCATGCCTGTGTCATGTCTTCCGTCAAAATCGTGCATGCTTGCAAATTCAGTCAGTCGTTTTGCTTGCAAGCTTGCCAACTAATTAACCTGCGTGTATTTTATTTCATTTATTGCATCGATTCATCTACCTATATATTAAAAAAAATTCTAGTTAGGTTTAACATCAAAGGACGCCGTTCAATTGTGCCTTTGTTTTAAGTACTTCTTAATAATACATTGTTCATACCTGTTTTACCTGTGTATTACCTCTGGGTATTACCTGACCAGGTGTGCTTATTGTGGGTGCATATTCAGCTCTAATATTTTTCTTCAGTCTTTTTACCTGGACTATTTGTACCTTCTCCAGTCATCCGAGGCCTTCCTTACACGTCTCTCTCTCTCTCTCTCTCTCTCTCTCTCTCTCTCTCTCTCTCTCTCTCTCTCTCTCTCTCTATTTTTCTTATTCAGTATTTTTTACCTGAAACGTATGTGCAGTTACCTTCTACACTCGTCTGAGTCCTTCTCTCTCTCTCTCTCTCTCTCTCTCTTTCTCTCTCTCTCTCTCTCTCTCTCTCTCTGTCCTCTCTCACCACTCTCTCTCTCTCTGTCCTTCTTCCTCACTCCGTGGCATAAATAGCTGGAGAAGAATCAATGAAGAGGAACAAAACGGATTATGTAGATGACGGTATTGAATTTAACCTCCCGGAGGGAGGAAGAGAAGTTTCTCTCTCTCTCTCTCTCTCTCTCTCTCTCTCTCTCTCTCTCTCTCTCTGTCTTCTCTCTTCTTCTGTTTTCTTCTTCCTTCTCCATTATTAGTATTTTCCATTCCTTCCTTATCCTTAAGCTACTTATCTTTCGCATTAAAAAACTCCTAACGTCAGCAGATTTCTATAATTGTTTTTTACATGTTAATCTGCAAACCAAGAATAATTCATTTATCTAACCACAATTATCAATAAACTGTAAAATAATTCTTGGCGAAAAAGGAAATCATTTTAGCAACCTCAAAATTTATAGACTCATATTTTGACAGGATATAAACACACTTTAAGATTTAAACTTAATTATGAGACATTGTAAGCCAACAACTTCAAATTAGCAATGGAAAACCAAGCGTCTGTCTCGTTCTGTGCGTTTCGAGCTTCGTATATCATCATAGCTTCATCTGGGAAGCCTCATTTCTGTCGTGGCGACTATGATATATAAATATATTATATATATATACCATTTCTGTCTAGATACAAAAATACAGTATATAAGATTCGACAATTCATAAGCATTATCCTAGGTAATTTTCAGGCCTCATTTTAATTGGCACATTACATTCGAAATATTCGTTCTACAAGTCCTCAGGATTTCGGTGTAGCGCGTAAGAGGGAATTGTGGGGTCGTGTAGAAGGGGAATTGTGGGGTCGTGTAGAAGGGGAATTGTGGGGTCGTGTAGAAGGGGAATTGTGTGGTCGTGTGGAAGGGGATTTGTGGGGTCGTGCAGAAGGGTAATTGTTGGGTCGTGTAGAAGGGGAATAGTGGGGTCGTGTAGAAGGGGAACTGTGAGGTCGTGCAGAAGGGGAAGTGTGGGGTCGTGCAGAAGGGGAATTGTGGGGTCGTGCAGAAGGGGAATTGTGAGATCGTGTAGAAGGGGAGTTGTGGGGTCGTGCAGAAGGGGAATTGTTGGGTCGTGTAGAAGGAGAATAGTGGGGTCATCAGAGGAACTGTGGTCGTGCAGAGAAATTGTGGGGTCGTACAGAAGTGGAATTGTTAGGTCGCAGAAGAGGTATGAGGTCGTGCAGAGAGACTGTGAGGTCGTGCAGAAGGGGAAATGTGGGGTCGTGTAGAAGGGAAATGTGGGGTCGTGTAGAAGGGGAATTGTGGGGTCGTGAAAAAGGGATTTGTTAGGGGTCGTGGTGGAGGAAACTGTATGTCGAGTCGTGTAGAAGGAGAATTATATGTAGAGTCGTGTAGAAGGGAACTGTCGAGTCGTGTAGAAGGAAATTATAGATTCGTGTAAAAGGAAACTGCTTAGACTAGCATAGAAGGGAATTCCCGAGTCGTGTATGTCCCTGCAGCTATCCCACATATCTCTCTCTCTCTCTCTCTCTCTCTCTCTTTCTCTCTCTCTCTCTCTCTTTCTCTCTCTCTCTCTCTCTCCTCTCTCTCTCTGACCTATAAACACACGTAGACAGACAGATAGACAGACAGGTAGAATACCAAAAGGAACTAATTAGAGCAGACATTCAACCCCAGTTCATTCAGCCATCACTGTCAATGAACTTCTCTCATCTCTAAGCTCACGTCTCATTCTCACCGGAGTCTTTGAGCTAGACAACACTAGACCAATGATAATAAGTTGCGGATTTCGCCCGAAATTCAGACTTTGATTCCTCATGACTCTGTTTGCTTTGCGT
>NC_089748.1:47171097-47181097 GCF_040412425.1 Macrobrachium rosenbergii
AAATTCAGGTAATGCTAAGAGACAAGCTGTCTAAATTCAGATAATGCTAAGAGACAAGCTGTCTAAATTCAGATAATGCTAACAGAAAAGCTGGCTAATTCCAGATAAGCTGGCTAAATTCAGATAATGCTAACAGATAAGCTGACTATTTTGCTTTCTGTCGATGGTACTTTTTTTTCATATTCATTCTGTGTCCTCCGCAAGGGGGCGCCTGCTATTTCTTTTTTTTCCTCAAGTTCTTTACTGAGCAGGAGCTAGAGACCCCCTCCCCCAGTCCCCACAAGGTACCGTAGTACCGTAGCCATGCAACATCCACGGGACCAACAAATATCACATTTCTCCTTCGGATATCGGAGGTACCCCAGGTTTCACTGTACGGTTAGGTCGATTGATTTCCTACCTTCTACTGTCAAATCTTGGGATTCGGTTTATTTTCTATCAGTCCTTTATTTTTATTATCTACAAGGCAGGGTCAGTTCATCAGGCGCTGCCAGGTCACATATCTGATTTTTTTTATGTCAGACCTCCAGGTCACATATCTGAAATTTTTTCTTTTTTTTGTGTGTGTCAGACCTCCAGGTCACATATCTGAATTTTTTTTTTCTTTTTTATGTCAGACCACCAGGTCACATATCTGAATTTTTTTCTCTTTTTTTTATGTCAGACCTCCAAGTCACATATCTGAAACTTTCCTTTTTCTTATGTCAGACCTCCAGGTCACATATCTGAAAATTTTCTTTTTGTGTGTGTCAGACCTCAGGTCCCACATATCTAATTTTTTTCTTTTTATGTCAGACCACCAGGTCACATATCTGAATTTTTTTTTCTCTTCTTTTTATAATCAGACCTCAAGTCACATATCTGAAACTTTCCTTTTTCTTATGTCAGACCTCCAGGTCACATATCTGTTTTTTTTTTTCTTTTTTATGTCAGACCTCCAGGTCACAAATCTGATTTTTTTTCTTTTTTATGTCAGACCTCCAGGTCACATATCTGAAAATTTTTTTTCTTTTTTTTTTATGTCAGACCTCCAGGTCACATATCTGAATTTTTTTTATGTCAGACCTGCAAGTCACGTCTCTATTTCTTTTTATGTCAGACCACCAGGTCACGTATCTGAATTTTTTTCTTTTTTTTTTTTCTTTGTTTTATGTCAGACCTCCAGGTCACATATCTGAAACTTTTTCCTTTTTCTTATGCCAAACCTCCAGGTCACACGTCTAATTTTTTTTTCTTTTTTACGTCAGCCCTCCAGGTCACATATCTGATTTTTTTTTGGTCAGACCTCCAGGTCACATATCTGAATTTTTAAAATCTTTTTTTATGTCAAACCTCCAGGTCACATATCAATTTTTTTTTCTTTTTTTTATGTCAGACCTCCAGGTCACATATCTGATTTTTTTTTTTTTCATTTTTCTTATGTCAGACCTCCAGGTCACATATCTGAAACTTTTTCCTTTTTCTTATACCAGAACTCCAGGTCACATATCTGAATTTTTTTTTCATTTTTCTTATGTAAGACCTCCAGGTCACATATCTGATTTTTTTCTGATTTTTTTTTTCTTTTTTACGTCAGACCTCCAGGTCACTTGTCTGAGTTTTGTTTTTACGTCAGACCTCTTTCCAGAAAAGGTCACTGAAATGATCTTCCCTGGGACATTGCCAAAATAATATGAATGGCTTTTTCAAACTTTTGGGGAAGGAATTTCTCAGGCATGGGTCGTCTGGATGACGTGATCCTCTCATCACTCTTGAACCAGTTTTCTAACTTGGAATTTAGTGAGATCCAGGATTTCGGATAACGTATTGTCCACTGACATCGTACCGCTTTAGTAAAATGGTAAAATTCTCCTTTTATTTTATAATTCACTTACATTTTGATCTATTTTTCTCCTTTAATTTTTAAATTCATTTTTCCTTTCTAATAACTGATTTCTGTATTTCCTGTTCCCTTCCGTTACTTCTTTCGAACGAATAACGTAATTTCTAGCCATTGGACCCTGTGGTGGGCTTGTTTCCTGTGAATAGGGTTTATCTTAATAATAATAATAATAATAATAATAATAATAATAATAATAATAATAATAATAATAATAATGGGCTTGCTCTTTGTGAATAGGGTTCATTTTAATAATAATAATAATAATAATAATAATAATAATAATAATAATAATAATAATAATAATAATGATGATAATAATAATAATAATAATAATAACAACAACAATTTTGATACTGATAATCTATCTGAAGCACTTTTACTCCTAAATACGCCACTTAGTGTTATCATCTACCTCAGGATTTTCTGATGTTAGATTTTAGAGTAAATATTACAAATAAGAAAAATGGAACAGTTAAAGTTGACCGACCCATGACCTGTGTACAAGGGTTACTAAAATGACAGTTATTAAAATTACTGACATTTGGCTTTTGTTAAACTTTATCAGTTGCCATTTGATTACCATATCATCGGGGCATTGAAGTCATTTGTTAGCGAGTGACAGCCAAAAATCTTTCGGTGTTTATTTATGACTGAAATTGATATTAAAATCATCTTTTGAGTTGATGACTTTTGTAAAAAGATTATTATTTAATCGTTAAGGTAATTATTAATTATCAACCGATACAGTATTTATCAGCACTACTTGGGATTAGATTAGAATTAGATGATAAAATTTAGGCCAGAGGCCAAGCGCTGGGACCTATGAGGTCAGTCAGCGCCGAAAGTGTGGTGAAAGGTTTGAAAGGTGTAACAGGAGGAAAAACCTCGCAGTTACTGTGCAACTGGTGTTAGGAGGGGCTAGAAAGTGAGATGGAAGAAGAGAATATGAACGGAGTTTTGTTAAAGAAGGAGGGTTGCAGCTATGGTCAGAAGGGACGTTGCAAAGAACCTTAAATAAAACGCGTACTGTGCACGGTGTGAGGTGTACTGATAGCACTACCTCCCTACAGGGTATCAGCACTATTGAAAGAGTATTTATAAAAAAAAACTAAGGAGTATTTATAAAAAAAAAAAACTAAGCAATACATTATTTATGAGTATGAATCACTACAGCGTCTGTCAGCGGTTGTAAGAAGAGGATTTACTGAAATATATTACAGTACTCTTCGATTTCATTAAGTAGATTATTTGTCATTATTTATGAATAATATTCGGTGCAGATCAGTATTATTCAGTGAACACTAATCACATTAAATGCCGTAGCATTTATCTGTATTAATTAAGTTACAACCATTAATATTCTAGATTAGGATCACTCCTCTTTTTTTTGCAATCGAATACTACTTGTATCTTCCGTAGATTTTGAAAAATAAAGACCTCTGTAGATAATTACGTATTAATACTCTTGTTGAATTTGGTATAAACTGGCCCTCCAAAGCTAATGCATCTACTGACATGGTCAGGGATTACAGACTTTACAATTGCTGTAGAGAGTGTGTGCACCGACATTATCTCTGCATATGCCTACTTTAAAATTCCCAAAGTGTTTTTAATGTTTCTACTGCCATTCGTATGTGCCACGCTGTCTAACTTCTCATTTCCAGAGGTCCTTTATTCCTCACACCACTGGACTGTGGAACGGTCTCTCTGGGGATGTCGTGCAGCCGGAACCTTCAAGTGAAGATCCAACGCATTACTACCCTAAAACAGGTCACCTTGTATTTTACTAATACATTTATATTTTATCTTTGTTTATTAATTTATTGATTCAGCTTTTCTTTCCTTTCTAATAGCTGATCTTTCCTTTCTGTATTTTCTATTATCTTCCGTACATGCTTCCAAATGAACACCTAGATATTCTTTGGAAGCTTGAATTCAAGTCAGTATTTATGTGGTGGGCTTGTTCCATATGAATAGGTTCATCTTCCAATAATAATAATAATATATGTATATGTCATAATAATAATAATAATAATAATAATAATAATAATACTAATACTAATAATAATAATAATAATAATAATAATAATAATAATAATAATAATAATAATAATAATAAATTTCTAAGAACCATTTCTGCAAACTGGAACAATTAAAATTGGTCTGTAACAGTCAGGTGAATCAACATATCAATATCACTGATGTGATTAGGACGTGAAGACAATTTCCTACCGTAACGGGCAAAATAGACATTCTAAATAAGATCAGCTTGACCCTTTTCCTAAGTTTAATGACATCCTAATGACGGTGATGATGGTGAATGATGGAGATGAATGATGGTTTGGGGGGAAATGAAGAGTTCGTTCCCCTGTCCTAATTTGACCTGACCTTGGGTCTTGGAGCAAGCATGCAATTACTGTCATTTAAGTTCCCGTAACTAAAACATATGTATGCAACTGAAAATTCAGTTGTATTATTATTATTATTATTATTATTATTATTATTATTATTATTATTTATTATTATTCAAAGGTGAACCCTAATTATATGGAACAATCCTACACATTTATTATTATTATTATTATTATTATTATTATTATGTGTGTGTATTATTATGTGTGTTATTCAAAATGAACCTTATTCATGTGGAGACAAGCCCACCAAAGACTTTGTAACAAATTCAATCTCCCAAGAACAACGTTTAATTGAAAGAAGTTACAGAAGATGAAATGAATTATTATTATTATTATTATTATTATTATTATTATTATTATTATTATTATTATTATTCAGAAGATGAACCCTATTCATGTGGAACAAGACCACCAAAGGGGCCATTAAATTGAAATTCAAGCTTTCAAAGAATATGGCGTTTATTTTGAAGATAAAATGAATTATTATTACGGTATGCAACTAGAAATCAGATCGAGAAATACTTGTGCAGGCTAATTCCTGTTATTATTATTACTGTACTAATGACTGTTATTATTATTATTATTATTATTTATTATTATTATTCAAAAGATGAACCTTATTCATGTGGAACAAGCCCACCAAAGCAGCCATTATTTGAAATTCAAGCTTCCAAAGAATATGGTGCCCTTTGGAAAGAGGTAACAGAAGGTAACAGAAAATACAGAAGGAAGAGATTAGTAATTTAAGAAAAAAAATAAATTAATGAAGAAATTGATAAAAATGTCAGGTATTAAAATACGAAGAGAATCACTTCAGAGTAGAAATGAGTAATGCATTACATCTTCGCCTGAAGTTTTGGGGTTCCTAGAATTGATGTAGAGATTATTCCAAACCTTCTAATGTATTTAAAATACTTATTAAAGATGTTGGATATCCTTTTTTTTTGCATTTTTTTTCCTTCAGGAATAACATCATCCCCTCCTTAATCACATCCTAATGGAGTTATGACTCCGGATAATCAATTACACGAAAAATCTTAGCAAGTTTTAGCGCCGTAGAACGAGGCTGTGTCAAAACAAGACTTTCCCTCCACGATATTCTGGCGTCAGTTTTTGAAGCTTTATAATATATATATATATATATATATATATATATATATATATATATATATATATATATATATATATATATATATATATATATATAAATATATATACATGATTTATATATTATATATATATATATATATATATATATATTTATAAAAGAGATACATTTATCATATAAGCGTATATTTGTCTATGTATATGTATATTTATATATGTATAAATAATATATATACATATGTATAAATTTGTATATACAGTATATATATGTATATATATAAAAGCATATATATATATATATATATATATATATATATATGTATATTTACAAATAATATATATTGTATATATATATATATATATATATATATATATATCAATATTTACATATATATAATATATACATATATTTGTTTATATATGTATATGTTTATATATTATATTATATATGTAAATAAATATATTTACAGATAAATGTATATATGAATATATATAGATATATATATACAGTATATATATAAATTTATATATATACATATATACATACATATACCTATGTGCGTGTGTGTCCCAAGGGACGGCAGATAAATCGCAAGCGAGAGACCACCCTACCCCGCTCATTCCGACGACGAAAGGGTAGTAAAAGAAATAGCAATCAATACTAACTCGTTTAAATTAGCCATATTTTTCTACCCTTCCCAGACTCTCCCCACCCCCGGTTCCCTTTACAGACCCCTCAGCCCCCTTCTCTAACCAGTTGTGGTGGACTTTCCTGATACTGTAAAAATTTTTTTTCCCCTCTTCTTTTTATCAAGTCTATTCCATTCAATGCCGCTTCGATGAATGTGCTGATTAAAAGGCCTAAAAGACCCTCGTAGGCCTTTTTTTTTTTTGGTGCAGGATGGTAAAATAGCTTTCTCCATTTCCATGATATAAAAAAAAATCAATCATCGGTAAATGGATTTTTGTGGATTTCGACAGAGGAGCATTTGCTAAGGATTATCTCTGTGTGCCGAAAGGTTAGAGGGAGAGCGAGAAGCGATAGGAATTATAGTTTTATTAAAAAAATAAATTGTCAAATAACAGTGAAACAGAGAGAGAGAGAGAGAGAGGGGGTGGGAGAGCGAGAGAAACGATAGGAATTATGGTTTTATTAAAAAAATAAATTGTCAACAAATAACAGTAAATGTATTGAGGAATTATAACGATGCAGAAAATAAATTGTCAACAAACAGTAAATGTAGAGAGAGAGAGAGAGAGAGAGAGAGAGAGAGAGAGAGAGAGAGAGAGAGAGAGAGAGAGATTATAACTTGATTAAAAAAGTAAATTGTCAACAAATAACAGTAAATGTAGAGAGAGAGAGAGAGAGAGAGAGAGAGAGAGAGAGAGAGAGAGAGAGATTATAATTTTATTAAAAAGAGTAAATTGTCAACAAATAACAGCAAATGTAATCAGGATATCATATATAGTATGAGCAATACGGAAGATTCCATATGCACCGGCACCACAATCTGAGGAAATACTATGCACGTGGTTAATCTGACATACACCTGGTTAATCTAGCGTGCTCTCGGTTAATCTGCCATGTAGATCCTTATCCGATTATCCATCATTCAGGAAGTTGGTCAACCGGAACGTTCGTTTGGCCAAAGAAAGATCTGTGTGCGTGGATCATCTCCAAAGTATCATTCAAAGTCGAAGCCTACCTATATGGCATTGAGGGCCAAAAAGAAACGTTCTCCCCTCTCTCTCTCTCTCTCTCTCTCTCTCTCTCTCTCTCTCTCTTTATTTATCTATCTCTCTCATACACGTACACACACCCAGGTAGAAGGACACCATGGAAAACAAACTGACCGTGTCAGGATTCCGTTCGAATCCGCAAGAAGCGAATCGAGTTTTAAGTCTAGGCTCATACACGGAGAAAATAGATATGTGCCTTTCAAAGCCCCCACCGTTTGCCGTGCCGTCGTGCCGCCATCGTCGTGCCTTCATCGTGCCGCGTAGGGTATATGGAAACTCTTTATTAAACAGGGGGGGTGGAGGGGAAGGAGTAGGATGTTTGGAGAAACCTGGGAAATCTGTTCTAACCGGCGCGGCGGCGGGGACGTGAGCCGGGAACGTCGAGATCTATTTGAACCGAAAAGTACTTGCTAAGAGGATAATAAAATATCTGCGGTTGCCATGGTTACGCGGAGGCTCACAATGAGACGTGATCAAGCTCTACGACTTCACTCTAGAATGCTCATATTCTAAATCTCTCAAGTATGTTCTCTTCTGGTAAATAAAACGACTGTCGGTGCCTTGTGACCTAAGGAGGTGCGCTTTGGGAGACTCTCCTGTTTTTTTTTCTCTCTCTCTCTCTCTGTAGTTTTCCGCTCTGCGGAGTCTAGGAAAACTATGCTCGAGTCAGTTCGGTTGTTTGGTGTAGAAACTGAAAAGTAGTGATGCTAGTTAGGAAGAAAAAAAATATATTTTTTTGCTTTTTTTATAATAACTGATCCCCTCTCTCTGTATTTTATGTTATCTTCTGTTGCTTCTTTCAGATGAACGCCATATTCTTTGGAAGCTTGAATTTCAAGTCAGTGGCCCCTATGGGCTTGTTCCATGTGAACAGGGTTCATCGTCTAAATAATAATAATAATAATAATTTTGACTTTCAGATGGTTTCTACCCTCTGTGAAACTCGGTAAACTTCCCTCTTTTACCCATCTTTCCATTTTTTCTTATACCTGCAAAACAAAGCACTCGTTGTCTAATTGCTTGACCTAATTCGTGACTCACCTGTGCACAGGTGTGCCGCTAATTCATTTGGGTGAACCTATCTCATCCTGATTCCACCCATACTAATAAGTGTTCTCCCATTTTTTTTAACCTTATTTGATACTGATTTGAAGATTTAAATTCTAAATACTTTAGTTTGAAGATTACATTCCAAATATTTTAGTTTGAAGATTAAATTCCAAATATTTAAGTTTGAAGATTAAATTCCAAATATTTTAGCTTGAAGATTAAATTCAAAATATTTTAATTTGAAGATAAGTGCCAAATATTTTAGTTTGAAGATTAAATTCTAAATATTTTGGTTTGAAGATTTAATTCCAAATATTTTAGTTTGAAGATTAAATGCCAAATATTTTAGTTTGAAGATTAAATTCCAAATATTTTAGTTTGAAGATTTAATTCCATATATTTTAGTTTGAAGATTAAATTCCAAATATTTTAGTTTGAAGATTAAATTCCAGATATTTGAGTTTGAAGATTAAATTCCAGATATTTTAGTTCTGAAGAGTTAATTCCGAATGTTTTAGTTTGAGGTTTAAATTAAAAATATTTTAGTTTAAAGATTAAATTATAAATATTTTAGTTGGAAGATTAATTTCCAAATATTTTAGTTTAAAGATTAAATTCCAGATATTTTAGTTTGAAGATTAAATTCCAAATATTTTAGTTTGAGGGTTAAATTCCAAATATCTTAGTTTGAAGATTAAATTCCAAATATCTTAGTTTGAAGATTAAATTCCAAATATTTTAGTTTTGAAGATTAAATTCCAAATATTTTAGTTTTGAAGATTAAATTCCAAATATTTTAGTTTGGAGATTAAATTCCAAATATTTTAGTTTGAAGATTAAATCCAAATATTTTAGTTCAAAGATTAAATTCTAAATATTTTAGTTTGAAGATAGATTCCAAAATACTTAGCTTGAATATTAAATTCCAAATATTTTAGTTTGAAGATTAAATTCCAAATATTTTAGTTTGAGGTTTAAATTCCAAATATTTTAGTTTGAGGATTAAATTCCAAATATTTTAGTTTAAAGATTAAATTATAAATATTTTAGGTGGAAGATTAAATTCTAAATATTTTAGTTTAAAGATTAAATTATAAATATTTTAGTTGGAAGATTAAATTCTAAATATTTTAGTTTAAAGATTAAATTCCAAATATTTTAGTTTTGAAGATTAAATGCCAAATATTTTGATTCCCGTCAATCGGTGTCGGGACTTCTGAATTCCAAACTGACATTCGCCAAACCTCTTCTCCTTTTTTTTTTTTTTTGTTCCCCGTCACCTAATTCTGTCGTAGCCCCAATTTTCTCGTCATGACCCCACCAGAAACATTAAGAATAAATCTTTGGATGAATCCTGATGCCAAACCAACAACTCTCCTGGATAATACAGTTCCTCGTTGAACCGGTCGGTATAGTTCTCGGATAGCACTCTGCTGGGCCAGCGTTCGAGTCTCCGGGCGGCCAATGAAGAATTAGAGGAATTTATTTCTGGTGATAGAAATTCATTTCTCAGTATAATGTGGTTCGGATTCCGCAATAAGCTGTAGGTCCTTTTGCTAGGTAACCAATTGGTTCTTAGCCAACGTAAAATAAGTCTAAGCCTTCGGGCCAGCCCTAGGAGAGCTGTTAATCAGCTAAGTGGTCTGGGTAAACTAAGGTATACTTAACTTTTCCTGGATAATTCTTCCCAGATGTTTCGCGTTTAGGCCGTAATGAAATTAGTTTCTTTATTAAAGGAACCCCGTATGGGGGGTTGTGCTGTCAGTGCATATCACGTGGAGCACTGTAGGCATTACTTAAGGTTCTT
>NC_089748.1:47193597-47221097 GCF_040412425.1 Macrobrachium rosenbergii
AATGCATTAAAATGCAAGGAGAATAGTATTAGGGTAGCAATGCATTGCACCTCCGCTTGAACTTCTGAACTTCTTGCATATTCAAAGAAGTTAAGCCCACGGTATTCTGAAATTCACGCGTCGTCTTCGCTTTTGGAAAAAACCAAAATAGAATAACTGGGAAGATTATGCCAAGAGAGAAGTGATGCTTAGGAGGGAAAGCCTCTGTCTCAGTGGTTCTCAACCTGGGGGGCGTCAGCAATTTCCAGGGGGGCGCAACCCCTAGGGAAAAATAAAAAATTCTCTAATCGTTATTCTCATAACAAGAGTCGCTAAGAATCAGTGTCAAAGTATACCTTACTTTAACCAGACCACTGAGCTGATTAACAGCTCTCCTAGGGCTGGCCCGAAGGATTAGACTTATTTTACGTGGCTAAGAACCAATTGGTTACCTAGCAACGGGACCTACAGCTTATTGTGAAATCCGAACCACATTATACAGAGAAATGAATTTCTATCACCAGAAATAAATTCCTCTAATTCTTCGTTGACCGGCCGGAGACTCGACCTCGGGCCAGGCAGAGTGCTAGACGAGGACTCTACCGACTCGTCCAACGAGGAACTAGAAGCAGTGTCAAGTATCTCACTAATTCATTCCTAAAAGAATAAAAACACCTCTTCTCATTCTTTTTTTTTTTTTTATTTTCCTTTAAATCTGGGAGTGAATTTTACTCATAGATGCGAGTGGGGGGCGGGTGGAGGGAAGGACCAACTCTTAGAGGGGGGGCTTGGTAATAAAAAGGTCAAGAACCACCGCTCTATCTGAACCTCACTGAGTGAACCTCTCCCTTCATTGTCCATTGGCGACCGTCTTCCAGCAGGAACCTCTGAAAGGGTCCTCCCTGAGCAACAGTGCACTGGAAAGAGGCGGGCCACTGATCAGGCTCTCTATTTAAGGAATTAGAGAGTTGATTGAAGTTGATGGAAGCACCAACGGCTCCTAGGCACAACACGGCGCTGATGTAGCTAGCTGCCGCCGTTGCTTTTGGCCGAAATGGAAGCGCTATTTTCGCAGCTCATTTTCCATCATTTTCAAGGACTGGTGTTTATTGTTCTCCTTAATATAAACACGTAAAATCATTTTGCTCCAGTGTATGCGCATGCGCCATGAGCTTTTCGATCATTTCAGTCAGGTGTACTTGAATGAGTAATAAGCTTTTAAATAAGCCTTTAGATAATTTCGTTCAAGTGTTTGCACATGCGTAATAAGCTTTTAAATAATTTTACTCCAGTGTGTTCACATGCATCATGAGCTTTTCAGTCATTTCAGATAAGTGTACGTAAATGAGTAATAAGCTTTTTAATAAGTTTTTTAATGATTTCACTCAGGTGTATGCACATCGTAATAAGCTTTGAAATCATTTAACTCAAGTGTCTGCACATGCGTAATGAGCTTTTAATAATTTCACTCAAGCGTATGCACATGCGTAAAAAGCTTTTAGATAATTTAAATCAGGTGTATGAACATGAGTAATAAGCTTTTAAATCATTTCACTCAGGTGTCTGTACATGCGTATTAAGCTTTGAAATTATTTCACTCAGGTGCCTGCGCAAGCGTAATAAGCTTTTATTAGTTTCACTCAAGTGTATGCGCATGGTAATAAGCTTTTAATAGTTTCACTCAAGCGTATGCACACGCGTAAAAAGCTTTTGAATAACTTCACTCAGGTGTCTGCACATGCGTAATAAGCTTTCACTCAAGCTTGTGCACATGCGTAATAAGCTTTTAAATCATTTCACTCAAGTGTCGGCACATGCATAATAAGCTTTTAATAATTTCACTCAGGCGTATGCACATGCGTAATAAGCTTTTGTATAATGTCACTCAAGTGTATGCACATGCGTAAAAAGCTTTTAATAATTTCATTCGGGTGTATGCGCATGCGTAATGAACTTTTCAGATAACCTTTTCAGATAAAACTAAATGTGCGAGAAATTTGCCTAGAGGAAAATTCAGTTATGTTGGGGAGAAAGTGCGGAGAGAAAGGTCAATTAAAGATCACTTCTACAAAAGAAAGCTCAAATGGGGAAACGCTGCCCGCAGTTGGTATTAGGTTAAGGGTATACCTTAGTTTTACCAGACCACTGAGCTGATTAACAGCTCTCCTAGGGCTGGCCCGAAGGATTAGACTTATTTAACGTGGCTAAGAACCAATTGGTTACTTAGCAACGGGACCTTGCAACATTGTGGAATCCGAACCACGTTATAGCGAGAGAGTAATTTCTGTCACCAGAAATAAATTCCTCTAACTCTTCATTAGCCGGCCGGAGAGTCGAACTCGGGCCTAGCGAGTGCTAGGCCACAACTCTACCGACTCGTTATGGTATTAACTCGGTACATATCCACCTTCGTCAAAGTCCAGAGCAAACCCATACCATATTCGCTGATGAAACATTGGTGCTACTTTTTCTTGTTACTTAGGCGTCACTACTCCGAGGTGCTAGTAATTAACCTGGCGGAAGCACCTTGGAACGCCGTGTTTAGTACTAGCCCCTTGGGGATCAAAGTATTATATACACCCATTTCTATATTGTGCGGTCGACAAATTACATCATCTTCGTGCGGCCATCTACTTTACTTAGCATCAGTTTACCCTGGACTTTGACGAAGATGGATACATACCGGGTTTGACACCACTGCAGTTAAGGACAGTTGTGGGGTCGATGGAGTGAGTACTTGGAAGAGATTTGATGAATAGGGAAGATGCGAGAGAGGCAGCGAAGATGCGGTGCATAATGCATTGCTACCCTAAAACACTACACATTGGGTTTTAATTATATTTATATCTTTATTTATTAATTTATCTTTTTTTTTTCCCTTTTCCTAATAACTGACCTCCTCTTATTGTAATTCCTGTTATCCTTTGTAATTTCTTTCAAATAAGCATAGGTGAATTTTAATCCTTAATTTCAAGTAGAGCCTCGGCACGATGAGTTAATCTTATTTGAGGACATTACATTTAAATGTCGTTAACTAATCTAATAAACGGCGGAGAGTTTTTTTTTTTTTGCGGGAGATAATTCACCAAAAATTTCCATTGAAAGAAAAAAATGCGAACGAAATTTGCCCCCTTTTTTTTTATTGCATATCTGAACTGCCCTGATTGAGAGAGAGAGAGAGAGAGAGAGAGAGAGAGAGAGAGAGAGAGAGAGAGAGAGAGAGAGAGTGTGTGATCAGCGCTGATTGGGCGATGGTGGTTCTATTCACGGCTTGTGAATACCGGACCCGAAATGACTAAATTAATAGAGAAATTAGAGAAAAAAAAGAAAAAGACAAAAAAAAAAGATACTTTTTGGGGGGGGAGGGGCCGGTGGCTTCAGGGAAGGGCTACGTCATATCGTTACCACCCGGGAGATTCAGCTAGTTTGTATGCATAAGTTTAATTTTATTTTTTAATGTAATCATGTGCTTTTTATCTCTTTTCTATAATGCATAATATTTACGAAATTTTTAATCTGCTTTAATGAAAACCTCAGTTAAAAGCACCTCTGTAAGGGGGTTACTGCCGTCAGTGCACCTCACGCGGTACACTGTAGGCATTACTACCTCAGGTTCTTTACAGCATCCCTTAGGCCCCCAGCTGCAACCCCTTTCATTTCTTTTACTGTACCTCCGTTCACGTTGTTCCCTCCATCTCACTTTCCTCAACCCCTCCTAACAATTATTTAAGAGTGTAACTGTAAGGTTTTCCTCCTGTTACACCTTTCAAACCTTTTTACTCTCCATTGCCTCTTCAGCGCTGAATGACCTCATCTAAGGTCCCAGCGCTTGTGGCCTCTGGCCTAAATTTTATATTCCAATTCCAATTCTAGAAGGGAAAGGTGTATGTATAATCCTTCTTCAGGAAAAGGAGACGGCTCCCAAGCACAAATTATTTTCCCGTAGCTTCTGCAATATCGCAACATTTACCGTTGCATATGGCAGCGTTGCAGGGGGGAGAATGGCTCGGCGTCGATCAATTTCAGATCGGAATTTTCCCATCTCGTAACGGCATTAAGACCCATTTTCCTCGGGGCCAAATAAGTTATATTTATCGTAGTTTTAGCGCTGGTATTATCACTTAAGAACGCGCAGACGAATGACGGTTATTGCAGTGCTTATTTATGGCTTGATATTATTCTTGGGAATTCCGTAAGTGGCGTTGAATCAGCAGTGGTATACGTAGATACTTAATACGTACTTATAAACAAAGATCCATCTGTATATTATAAATGTATACATAAATACATACATACATTATACATATATGTATATATATGCAAATATATATACTGTATATATATACAGTATATATATATATATATATATATATATATATATATATATATATATATATATATATATATATATATATATACTATATATATATATATATAAGTGTTGTATCGTATTTCAGAAAAGTGAGGTAACCTCACAATGAAGCACATATTACAAAACACCAGTGTACTGAATATATATATATATATATATATATATATATATATAATATATATATATATATATATACATACATACATATATATATATATATATATATATATACATATACATACACACAGCTTAGAGCTTTCGTCCAACTGCTGTGGACGTGTTCACTAAAACAAGTCTGTAGCAGCTGAACGAAAGCTCTCAGCTTTGGTACATTTATATTTTTAGTACACTGTGCTTTTGTATCACGTATTTCCTGGATTAGTGCGACATAGTATTTTTTATATTTCGTTTATATATATATATATATATATATATATATATATATATATATATATATATATATAAATATATATATACATACATATATACATACATACATACACATGTGTGTATGTGTGTGCTGTGCGTGTGTATGCGTGTGTGTGTGTGTGTAATCTCTTAAGTCAGGGTTCTTATCAAGGATCTTTGAAAAGTATATACAACTCAGAAACAAGAGACAGCACAAAGATTTCAGTCTCGCTCGTAATCAATTCAGTCTGCGATCTGTTTGCATTTTGGAAAAAATACGTCTGTTTTTTTTCACTCGTTTGCTTCGGGTGGTGTCTACACTTAACGTGCAGAAACAAAAAAAATTAATAAATTAAATAAATAAATAAATAGATGAATAGATAAGTAAATAAATTATATATAAGTATATATAAATGAATAAGTAAATGAATAAACAAATAAAATAGATAGATAAATAAATAGATAAATAAATAAACAGATAAAATAGATAGATGAATTAATAAATAAATATATAAATGATCTGGTTAGACCTACTTGTATTGCAAAATCTAGAGACGCTTTTCCTCTCACAATAACAGCGCAATCTAGTTTTCTGTACAGCGTATAATCAAGGACACCGAAAATACATCTATCTTTCGGTGGTCTCGGTATAATGCTGTATGAGCCGTGGCCCATGAAACTTTAATCACGGGCCGGTTGTGGCCTGGCCTATATCGTTGCCAGATGCACGATTATGGCTAAGTGTAACCTTAAATAAAATAAAAACTACTAAGGCTAGAGGGCTGCAATTTCGTATGTTCGATGATTGGAGGGTGGATGATCAACATACCAATTTGCAGCCCTCTAACCTCATTAGTTTTTAAGATCTGAGGGCGGACAGAAAAAAGTGCGGACGAACAAACAAAACTCAAACAACGTGGCATTTATTGCATCAGTATAGATGAAAAAGGCAAAAAAGACATGGCCATTTACTTTTAGGAAATACGTAACCAGAGGTCATAGGGGCAGTGTTAAACAAAGATGACATGCTACGTGATTGCAATAAAACAAAGACGCTTTTTCAATCTGTGGATGTTAACTTAATACCAGCACTGTCATCTTACAGAGAATTATTATTATTATTATTATTATTATTTTTATTATTATTATTATTATTATTATTATTATTATTATTCAGAAGGTGCACCCTATTCATATGGAACAAACCCACCGTAGGGACCACTGACTGGTAATTCAAGGATATTATAGGGTTCATTTGAAAGAAGCGACTGAAGGTAATAGGAGATACAGAGAGAAGAGATCAATTATTAGAAAAGTAAAAAAAATAGATTAATAAAATAATAAATAAATGGATAGAAATATAAGTAAATTATAAAAAAACCCAGGAGAATTGATTTAGGGTAGTAATGAGAAGTCTAATTTGAAGCAGTGTGGCTGAGCCTTCTTACAGTCTCTCTCAGTCTTAATGGTATTTATTATTAATAAAGTCAAGAATTTCCTCCTGAAAACCAGGAGAGATCCGGCGTACATTTTACAATCCTTTTATTGTTCGCGCGAGCATCTGGTCTTCTGCATAAAGGCCTTTACGGCGCGCACAATGCAGCCTCCAACAAAGTAAAAGGGGCGAATCCGAATTTCATATTTTCTCGTGTGAACCATCGCCCGGTCTGGGCCAAAAGCGACGGAGCATTCGGGTGAACTGAAAATAAATAAAGCAACAAGTAACGGTACCCAGACAAAAATACATTCTGTCTAAGGCAGTGGTTCTTAACCTGGGGGGCGTCAGCAATTTCCAGGGGGCGGGGGCGCAAGCCCTAGGGAAAAATTAAAAATCCTTTCATTATGTTCAAATTCTCTTAACAAAAGTGTAGACCTAATATTCAGAAGTTTATGAAAAAATGCAAAAGTATCGCCTTATATCGTTAGTTTCCTATAGTCTACTGGTTAGACTCGTTGGGCTCCAGAATAAAAACACTCCTTCTCTTTCTCTTTATTTGTAATTTTCCTTTAAATCTGGGAGGGAATTTTACTCCTAGACGCAAGGGGGGCGTGGAGGGAAGGACCATCTCTCAGAGGGGGTGTGGTAATAAAAAGGTTATGAACCACTGGAAGGCACTCAGAGGAAATACAAACTAGAAATCATGAACTGGTGATGTATTTCTCAAAATTCTTTTGGCTTATCGGTTATATCCTTCGAAAGTCTTTCAGACACCGATGAGGAAACGGGACGGCTCTGTAGAGATTCATGTCAAGGTTTAGGAAGATTGCACGTTATTTCATTCATTGTCATCATAACAGTTAATCACACCTGGAAATTTCTTGACCTAGGTACTTTGGGATTTACGTAAGGGTATATTGGTAAAAAAACTGTTTTTTTTTGGTAGGGCCATTGGGAAAACTTTCTTTCTGTAATATGTTTTCTTTGCAGTGAGCGGGCATTAAGATGCCCAAGATCGCCAAATTGGGAGGCTGAGGTTTGGAAATTTCGTTCCACCGTGGTAGAGAGGTGGGGTGGGGGAAGAGGAGGGGGCCGAAGGAGGACAGTGGCATTATGAAGGGCCATATATTGGTTCAGATAGAGCGTTTCTGTTGCTTTGCTGACATACTGGACGGCGCGTCTGGAATGAGGAATCGGAACTGGAATATAAAATTTAGGCCAATGGCCAAGCGCTGGGACCCATGATGAGGTTATTATTATTATTATTATTATTATTATTATTATTATTATTATTATTATTATTATTATTATTATTATTCATGAGATGAACCCTATTCATATGGAGCAAGCCCACAGGGGCCATGGCCATTGACTCAAAATTCAAGCTTCCAAAGAATATGGTGCTCATTCGAAAGAAGGAACAGGAGGTAATGGGAAATACAAAAAAAGGTCAGTTATTAGAAAAACAGATAAACTGACAAATTAATAAATAAATAAAAATTAGGCAATTTATTAAAATATACAAGAATTGTCTTAAGGTAGTAATGCACTGCATCTTCGCTTGAACTTCTGAAGTTCCTATTGCAAGACATCCTTTGGGAGGCAGTTGCACAGTCCATCGGTGTGATGAATGAGGACCTCTGGAACTGAGGAGGTCGACAGTGAGGCACATTTACTGAATATTGGTGCTGCTGAAACTGAATCTGGTTGCTCTCGGCAGGAAAGGACGATCAGGGATCACTTATGAATGTGAAAGATCCCTGTTAAAATACACCTTATGAAAAAGTGACAAACAGGAGACCATCCGTCGATGGTCCAAGTCATAAGTGTTAATATTAGGAAACAGAAAGCTATCACCACGAACCACTCTTTCTAAAAGAGATAAACCTCTGGCAGAAGCAGACATCCACACCGTGAAGGAAGGACAAACGATGTAAAAGAGGTTGCATTGATTTTATCACTGTTATAAATATATGAGGTCTTACGAGCAATGCCTAACTTTCGTAAAATGAGCTATAAGTTACACCTAGAATAGTTACAGACTCATTCAGCAGAGTCCCATCTACCTGGCAGGGAGGATGGGGTGGAATTATCTGTACGAGATCTGCTAATCAATAGAGATTTCGTTTTACTGGAGTTCAGCCTCATACTCCACCGACTACACCATTCACTGATCCTGACTGAGGCTGAGGGAACAAAGTAAAATGGAAGACGGAGATACGCTAGAATGAATGAAAGGGGTTGCATCTAGGGGCCGAAGGACGCTGCAAAGAACTTTAAGTAATGCCTACAGCGCACTGTGTGAGGTGTGCAGACGGCACTACCCCCTTACGGGGTGGAGTGGAGAAAGTAGTAAGAAAAAGCAACAGTGCTTTACTCTTCATAAGTGAAAGTATCCCAGTTGCAGCAGAGCAAACATTTACGATGCATGTGTAAGGCAAGACACTTACACTTCAGTGCAGATACTGAAAAGGTGTGAATGCAGAATGCTGAGAGTCCCCTTGGAAAATTGTATCTCGAATTAGGATGTAGCAGAGTGAGATGTGATGCCTTGAGGCTGGAAACTGTACTGAAGCCTCAGAAATTGAGGTGGTGTGGGAAGATGGTGAAAATGGGAGAAGGAGCTATCGCAGAGAAGGGGCACAGTTGAGGTCCTTGACCACATGATAATTCAGGCAGAGTGAACAAGATAGTAAGGTGTTTGGGTAGGGAAAAACTCGTCTGACTTATAACCTGTTAGAGGAAGAAATCCCGATGGCAGAACACAAATGGATGCCGATGATTATAATAATGCATGCACATATTCTTAAGGAATTCAGCTGCTATCCCTGTGCCGTTTTCTTGACCTTATCTGATGCTGGGATCCATTCACAGCTGGATCAACTGGCTGGTATTGGGCCATGACTGAGTCATGCAAACTCATTTATGTAACACTATGCTATAATACGTTACAGTATTCAGATATAGTGTATGTATATATATATATATATATATATATATATATATATATATATATATATATATATATATATATATATATCATATATATATATATATATGTTTTATGAATGTGACAACGTGACATGCAGTGGTAGAGGTCAGGCAGGAGGCAGGAAAGCCTTCGGATGTTTTGGGTGTTTTCAGATTCCCAGCACTGCCAGCAATGACTGAAATTTTCGGTGCAAATCAAGCATTGTCAGCCTTATTGTGGGCAATTTTGACACAGCCACGTGTACAGGGAAGTAGGGTCAGCGTGAATTCTCTAGAAGACCTGTCCGTTACAGATCCGCATTTTAAGGAGTGCCACTTCTGTGATGTACGTTCGTTTGTTCTAGTGGGAGTGGCTGATTATATTTTATATATATATATATATATATATATATATATATATATATATATATATATATATATATATATATATATATACTATGACAACATTCACTTTCCCAGTGACTTATACAAGAACTGGAGGATGAGTCCATCCAACAACCTCATTAGCATTAAGCAATGAAGATCTTTGTATCAGCAGTTATGTAACTCCAAGAGCCGGCCACAAATTCCGTATTCTGGAATACAAAAACTCTTAAATGGAATCTGTTTGGTAGGGAAAACCCCCAGAAATCTTTTGTTTTGAAGAACACTGTTACGACATTGTCCCCCTGAGCTGTAAGTTACCTAAATTTTTAAGTCCAGCCAGTTAAAATAAAATATTCTGAGAAGTTGTTCAGGACAGCCGATGATAGACGATTGTCATCAGAAAACTGTTTTGTCTCCAAAAGCACAGTGAACTAGTTATGCTTTGCCATTAGGTCTGTTAACGGTTTTCCAGTATTACTTAATAGGGGAGGAATGGTAGATATAATATATACAATAATAAAGAAATAGATTGCTCCACCAAGGATTGGGCTGAGCTAAGCCGTGTACTCTGGTTTTCAATATTTTCACAATTCTTGCAGCAAGTCTATGTACTCCCCTCCATGATGACTATCAGCAAAGTTGTGGTAGTTGAGCTCAGAACAGTTTCATCTCAGTCTGCCAATACTAGTCAAATTATCAAGGTGTGACCATACGCTACCGGGGTCTAAGCGATGTCAGGCAGGGCAGCCGATCGAGACTACGGTCTACCCCAAAGCCAAATCAAAAGTCCTTCAAAAGAAGGCATCGTGCTTACCCCATACAAAAATGGGAAAAAGCACGTTAAATGAAGAAGAAGAAGCTCATCTGCCATGATTCATAGGCTATAATGGTCTGGGTCAATTTCTTTATGGAATGGTGGCTAGTATTATTTTCAAATAGTTTTATATCCGTGCAGTAATATTTTGATATATCCCATTTGACAGAAGAATTCAGTCACTGGCATTTTTGTTTGGTTCCTGAGGAATTAGGCACATATTCCTATTCATTACTGTGGAACAACGAAAAATGGTGCCAATAAATTCACAGGATTGGCCACCCTGTTAAACTAGATTGAATACACTGACAGAAAATAAGTGTTCTCCTGTGCAAACTCGAGTCAGTCAGAAGATATAATAAAAGATGTCTAGTGATAAATCCTTTCACCACTTGGCTCTAAGCAGGTTTTATTTGAGAGGCAACAAAATTCAGAAGTACTTCTCTCTGGTCTACGGTAGACTCCAATTAATTAATAACACTGTCAAAGGTATTATACTGGCTGGATATAGTGAGTAAATTCGTGGGCCAGTTCATTCTAGACCTCATCAGTGTTGTGATGGACAGCAATATTCGAGGACTGCACTGTGCAGTTAGCAACTCTGCAGTTGTCTCCAGACAGCATGACATTTTGCTGTGCACAGAAATTTTGTTTTTTGAAATGAAGCATACTTGTGAGCTCCTCTTTATAGGATTTAGGAAACCAGTAATTCCAAAATATGTTGCCATTCATAAGGCAGGCGGAAAATCATTCATATCTTATGAGATGTGCATAACTGACAAGATATATGTAACTGGTCACAGTTGTAAAAGGAAGTTGAACTTGTTGATCCATTAAATGAGAGTTTTTCAGCAACTGATAAATTCCTTCTCGATTTTCGAATCATAATAAAGACAAAACTTGGCTCAATGACAGTTGTACACAGGCTAAGTAACAAGCGGCTTATCAGATTGGATAGGGATTAGGGCTTCTTTGGCGTGAATTCATTATATTTAGCTAAGATGTGGCTCAGAGGGGTAATGCTTCGATTAAAATTGAAAGTGATGCTGCTGAAAATGACACTCCTTCAGGTTCAACTCTGCTACTTAAATGGTCGGCTACCCTCAAATCTACCCTTTTTGGTGTAGACTCAGTAGTGGCCCCTTTGCTTAAACCAGATGGCACAGTCACTCGCTGTTCAAAGGAAAAGGCCGCCTATTTGGCAGATGTGTTTAACAGTAAGCAGAGCAGTAAGAAATTCGTCATTCCCTATTCCTGTTTTGCTGAAGCTAAACTGATCATTATACTCTTTTAGTCCCATAAAATTGAAACTCGTAATTCATCTTGGTGCTTACGGAGGTGTAGACCCAAATGGCATTTTCCACTGTTTTGTGAGAACTGCTGATCACCCTGCTCATTGCAAAAGTTATTCTAATAGTTAAATATTTACCCCTCCTGATTGCTGCACAATTTTTATTATTCCCACGTTATCTTAAATTTATATCTATTGGTAAAGCGTCTAAATGCTTTGCCGAAAGTTGTCATCTGTTCCCTAGTTCATAGTTTTGTTCTTGGCTTCGGCGCTGCTCTTGACAATGTTAATCATAGTACCCTTGTTTTAAAACCTAGTCGGGTGGTAGGCAGAGAGGCATTGCTTAGTATTAGTATTGGAATTTTAACTTATGGATAAGAAGTATATTGTCTAAAGGAATACAATCTCTGATGTTCCGCAGGGTAGTGTTCTGAATCACTGAGCAAAAATTTGACTTCTGTCGAATTTTTCATCACAGTTCTCAGTTTTGATGTGTGGTGCCACTGTTCTCTTAGCTCATTGTGCATCCTTCATGAAATTTTTCCTAATCCCGATCATCCTTTGAATGCAGATCATTCAAGATTAGGCCTTTCACTGCAAAATACCAGATTATGCAGTCAGGTCCTCTTCTGTGAGGTTCTATCATGTACTGGAATCACTGGGAACTCGAAGTTCAAACTTGGTCCAAATGCTTTTTTGGTTGAGGAGGCTCAAATGAAGTCTCATTTCATAGTTTATTTGTTTTGACTTGGTTTTTTGTTTCGATTTTAAAATTATTAGTCATTTCTATATTCCTTTTTCTGTTCTGGACTGCTTTCTCTTCTGAGGTCCTTGAGCTTGTAGTATGCCAATTAGGGTGGCAACTTACCAACTTAGAGTAATAATAATTATAATAATAATGATATTCTGTGACAGAGAGCAATAATAATTATAATAATAATGATATTCTGTGACGGATTTCTCCACAGCTTAGAGATACAGCCAGAGTATTGTCCCTCAAGGGAGTGAAAAACTATCTTGTGAAATTACTGACCCATAATCTGGGGCCTAAGAGCTTCTGGTAAAGAACAGTGGATGACTTTAATGAGGAAATAGGTTCCCAAATGCTCTGTGAGTCCCCATACATTAGGTCAGTGGCAATCGGTTGATTGATATTGCAAAGAACTGGGAATGAAATCATACTTTTCAACTTCTCTTGGGTACAAAAGTTCTCTTATGAACTGGGACATGATGTTTAGGACCTATTGTGTTTTTTATTTCGTTTAAAGAATAAAAAAATAACGTTCGCAGTTTCGTGGTTTGAATTGGAGAGTACACGGAAGATAAAGGTGAATGGCCCAGTGAAAGCAATGCTATGATGGCCTTCAGATTGATGGTACACCCTTTACTAACAACTAGACAACTTATAAGATAATGGGAATGTAAAATGTTACCAGGAATACATAGGAAAATTACTGATTGCTCAGCTCAAATTTTATATTTCCTAATGTGGTACAGCAGAGTTTATAAAGGACTACGTTATATGAATGTCTTTTACTGTAATCCAACAGTATGCAACCTGTAAATAGTGTTTTATGGGCCTTTTTATCTTCACTACATTACATTTTCAAGCAACAGACGACGGGAACTTGCCGAGGAGCCATCAAGAGCACGGAGCAAAATAGTACCTGCAAAAATTTCCCTGGGAAGGGAGTCTCTAACGTAGGGAAAGTAAACCAGACTAATAGTTAATCTAGTTCTTGGTCTTTCTGCCAGAATTATATTTTTTAGTCTTGGTTTTCTCTCTTGTTCATAAGAAAGTGGACGAGATAAGCAACTTACAACAGTTGAACGGAAATGAGAAAGACAAAATGGAAGGAGAAAACTGTGGTCTAAACTCGAAGGAATGTGGAGCTTCATCTCTCAAAAATAGATGAAATAAATTTATATATATATATATATATATATATATATATATATATATATATATATATATATATATATATATATATATATATACATATATAAAGTATATATATGTAGAACTCCATCTCTGAAAAATAGATGAAATAAAAAGTGGAAGGAATTCCAAATCTTAGCCAGCAGAGAGAGAGAGAGAGAGAGAGAGAGAGAGAGAGAGAGAGAGAGAGAGAGAGAGAGGTACACAGCAGGTTAATGCAAAATGGGGTGATCTGACAGGTGATATCAAACTGAATGAAGAACTCTAAACTCATCGGATGGAAAGGAATGTAGATTAAAAACAATTTCTGTTATTGAATTATTCACTGTAGCTATATGACGGGGAGAGGTAAACAGTTGCTGTGTATAATACATAAATATGATGAGTATTAAGGGAAATGAAACCTATTATGAACGATTATGTATATGAAGCGTATGAATGTTATACAAATGAAATTACCTTTAAGTAATTTTTTTTTTATCTAAATGTTGATTTATTTTCATGACTTATATACTCAGCTGCATTCTTTTGATTTACTTGCATATTTCACGTGTTTTTATATTTACTCGTTTTCTTTTCGTTGCTCTCTAAGCATTTGGTCCCGTTGTAGCCTTTAAATTTGTGCTATCCACATACATATATATATAATATATATGTGTGTGTATTTGTATATATATATTGATGTATAAATGTATATATGTATAATATATGTATATATATATAAATTTATATATAATATATATATATATATATTTATATAAAATATATATATGTAACAGACATATAATATATATATACATACATACAAATACTGTATATATATACGTGTGTGTGTGTATATATATACATACTCGCATGAATAAATGCACACACTAAAACGCACCAGCAGCAGCAGTATGAATTCAGAGTATGCATTCACGGCGCGCACGGGAGTAGTACACGGAACGAAGACAATAGTTGCCGAATCGCGCCTTTCCATTATTCAAAATTTCCGCCAGGGGAACCTTTTAATGATAATGCTCGATTCCATGAACTGCGCCCAGATTATGTTAGATAAATGCTAAATACACAGAGGCTTACGGGAAGCGCGCATATCAGCTCTTTATTCATTATTGGTGTTGTTGTTGTTGTTGTGATTCTCTAATTCGTTGGGGAAATTTGTTTCAGCGATTGCGTTTTTTTAGTCGATTTGGAGGGTGTGTAATATTTAATATTTGTTTTTCATAAGTTAGTTTTTTTTTTTTTAGATCTTTCTGTGTGTGTAGCTTTTTCTGCTTGATTTTACGAGCGTGGCTGTCTGCCTGCGTAGGGTCCATAAGTGCTTGGCGTGTGTATAAGTATATATAAATAGATATTTAAATATAAATATATATATAATTTATATTGATTTTTATATATATTTATATATTTATACATATACATGAATGTATACATATATATATATATGTATATATATATTTAAATATATACCATATATATGTATATATTTACTCATATATGTGTATATATAAATACATGTATATATACATATGTATATATATATATATATATATATATATATATATATATATTCACAAATATTAAGCCACAAGTGTATTTTAATATCCAGTTAACTATACCCCAGGAATAACTTTGACCAAAGAGGCGCAGTGGTCAAAGGTCAAAGGTATAGTGAATTGGATAAAAACGATATCTGTGGTTTAGTACAGTAATTGGGGTTTATATATACGTACATACATATACAGTATATATATGTGTATGTATATATATATATATATATATATATATATATATGTGTGTGTGTGTGTGTGTGTATATTATTTATGCATGTATATAATACATCTAATATATATATATATGTATATACATAATACATATATATACATATATATATTCACAATACGCCTTCCCTCCTTGGGAGACTCGGCGCCAGAAGAGAACAGCCCTGTGGTTTCTCAGTCTCTAGGGCAGTGGTTCCCAACCTTTTTCCTGTCATTTCCCCCTGCACCCAGTGCAACCCTCCAGATTTCCCCCTTCATGTGTATGAGGGAAAGAGTAGTTAAAACACACTGTGACGACTTACTAATTTATTTTTCCATTATAGACAAATATACTGATAAACAAATAGTTAGATAGAGAGCGGTTAGTTACCCGCATAGCCATTGAGAGCGGCTAGTAGCAAAATAAAAGGAGTTTCTCTCTCTCTCTCTCTCTCTCTCTCTCTCTCTCTCTCTCTCTCTCTCTCTCTCTCTCATGATAAAATACATCTGATATTTTTTTTAGTTAGTAGGTAGTGTAATTATTTCCCCCCTGGTAGCTTCAAATTTCCCCCCAGGGGGAAATTTCCCCCAGGTTGGGAGTCTAGGGGGTGAGGTTGCCAGCCTACACTGTTTTATCGAACTAAGGAGATGATATGTATATATCTATATAAATGTGTGTATGTATTTCTGTGTATATACATATAAACATATATATATACGTATATGAATATATATATATTTACATACACCTACACACACAAACACACACACATATATATAACTATATAAAGAGATTGTTTGCGTGTATATGTGCGCGCGCACGTATGTGTGTGTGTGTGTGTGTGAGAGAGAGAGAGAGAGAGAGAGACAGAGAGAGTCGAATGATAACGTTCACCATATGTAGTTACTGTAATGACGAAAATACAATAAATATTATAACTTTGAAACTGACCAGATAAGGGGATTTTTTTTTTTCATTTTTTTACCAATCCGATTTCCAGGGTTCCAGTTTAAAATGCGTAATGTATCCAAAATATTAGAAAATTGACAAACTGAAGTCGTAGGGTGGGGTCAGGTCTTGGTCATTCGTCCTTCTCCTCCTTTGAATGGTTTTTTGAGCACTGGTTTCTTTTTACTGTATACGTTTCAAGTTATGTTAATTTTAGTTTTTGTACATAATTTTTTCTCATAACTTTATCTTTTAAAATAGTTTTTTTTGTAAATTTTAACGAATTTTGTCATATTTGCAGATTGAAGATGCACATAGTACATGTGCGAAACGTCTCGTTTGAATAAATTATGGCCATTTTGGTGTGTTTTATGGACCCTGCTTTATGCCTTTATATATATATATATATATATATATATATATATATATATATATATATATATATATATATATATATATATTATATATATACATATATATATATATATATATATATATATATATATATATATATATATATAGTGAGGAGAAAGTGCGGAAACTAATGGAAATGTTTGAAAGTATTTGCATCAGTTGAAATTTGAGAATAAATGTTCACGAGAACAACGTTATAAAGATAAACAAAACTCAGGAACATGAAAAAAATGAATGGTAATATAAAAAATGAATGCATGGAAGTGGTTGATACATTAATTATTTGAGTGGAAATATAATGGATGGCGCAATAATGAAAGGAGTGAATCTCTCGCAGGGTAAAGGGGAGGAAGAAAGGCAGCAAGGTGTGTGCAGAAGATTAGGAAGGCACTTGGAGTATCTATGGAAGCCAAGGTGAGAATGCATGGAGGACTTAACTAAACTAACTCTCCTTAATGAAAATGAGGCTTGGATGCTGAATACGAATAAAAGAAGAGGGGTTGACGATATTAAAATGTAAGATGATTAGTATGTTTAGTGTAAGGAAAGTAGAAATATATCTGTTAAAAGGCATGGCAGCAGCATCGGTGGAATTGATTTTATACAAGTTCTTCTCAGTTCTTCTTACTATATGCTCTTTTCTTCAAGGCTGTATAGCTGCTGAGGGCTGGCTGATGTACATAATCTAGATAAGAGGGCTTACTTCTTCCTCATACTTCTCTCCGGAAAGTTGGAATTGTGAGAAATGTGGAGATCTATAGAAAACGGTACAGAGGCTTTTTAGGGTGAAACAGCGTATCAGAGTGCTTTGATTTGCTTTTGTCGTGTGGGAGGAATAGAGGACCATTGGTTGGTGGAAAGAGTATGATTTAGAAGGGTTCTAAGGGAGGAGGAGGAGGAGGAGGAGGAGGAGGAGGAGGTTAAGAAACATGCAATATGGAGATGAAAGGTTTGTGGTATTTAGTGTCATATGATGGGCTACAGATGAGACATCTGTGTGTGTGAGTGAAGTGAGGGAAGTTTTATACACGGGGGTTTCATTCATTACTTAGTAGTTGACATATGAATGAAGCAATGATTGTTGTGCTTCTGTATATGTATATATATATATATATATATATATATATATATATATATATATATATATATATACTGTATATATATATATATATATATATATATATATATATATATATATATATTTATATGTGTATATATATAGATTATCTTATTTTTCTGACCACCTGTATGAAGGAATTTGCACATGTGCTGCATATATATATATATATATATATATATATATATATATATATATATATATATATATATATATATATATATATATGCGCACAACATGCGCAAATTCCCTTCATACAGGTGGTTCAGAAGAAATAAGACAATTGCCACAGTCACAGTTTTTCTTTAAATGAATATATGCTGTCTGCATGCAAATGCACTATTATAGCTGACATATTGTTGCACATATATATATGTATATATATATATATATATATATATATATATATATATATAATATATATATATATATATATATATATATATATATATATATATATATATATATATTTAATCTACACATATAATTCATGGTGTTATGTGCATGCATCCGTTGCCTATGTGAACGCTATGAGATTATTCGGTTATCAGAAGCAACCATGCAGACCACTAACTATTTTCTATAGAGACATAAATTTGAGTTCAGTCAAATTTAGATTATAAATTGAAGAAGTAGTATTCGTATTATTTTATCTATGCAATAAAATATATAGGGAGTTAAATAGTATTTTTACTGTTTAAAGTAAAATATTATTTTCAGAACCTGGTTTGTTGTCGAATGCAAGCCATTAATAACATGGGTTTGTTGTTCATGTCGTGACAGCTGTAGAAATTGTAGGTTTTGCTTTGTATTTACGATCTCAATTATTGTAATGTCCTCTGCGATGTTATCCTAAATCTTGAAAAATGTGGTATCGTTTTAAAATATCGTAGGCACTAACAAATTCTGTTATTACAATTTCGTATGTGATATTATCATAGATTCAAATAGAGTTTGGTATCTTTTCAAAATATCGCAGTTGCGATCAGACCTTATCCTATCGTAGTTGCTGTTAAACCTTATCCTATCGTAGTCACGGTCAAACGTCATCCTATCGTAGTTACGATCAAACCTTATTTTATCGTAGTTACGATCGTAGCTACGGTCAAACCTCATCCTATACGATCAAACCTTATCCTATCGTAGTTGCGATAAAACCTTATCCTATCGTAGTCACGGTCAAACGTCATCCTATCGTAGTGACGATCAAGCCTTATCCTATCGTAGTTACGATCAATCCTCATCCTATCGCAGTTACGATCAAACTTTATCCTATCGTAGTCACGGTCAAACGTCATCCTATCGTAGCTACGATCAAACGTCATCCTATCGTAGTTACGATCAAACCGTACCCTATACGCTACGAGAATGTGTTTAAATGTATTTTTTTTTTGACATACTATTAATAATTTTAAAGATCAAATCCGCGGCTTGTTATTGTAGATAATAAAAAAAAGGTCATTACATTTTTTTGTAATTCTAAAATAACATTTTCACTTCCTGCCACCCGATGAGGAGACTGTGAGCCGTAAAGATAGATAGATAAATAAATAAATAAATAAATAGATAAGCAAATAAATACATAAGTGGAAGAAAAAGGCAGATAAATAAATAAGTAAATAGATAAATAAATAACCAAATAAATGCGTAAATAGATAAATAAGGAAAAGCAGTGTTTGGTCACGGGATCTTTAGCGTAATCAATATTCAGGGAAGTTACATCGAACTGGAGACGTAAAGATAGATAAATAAATAGGTAAATAAGTAAATAAATAAGTAAACAGATAGATAAATAAGCAAATAAATACATAAATAGACGAAAGAAAAAGGGTACGTTAGGTCACGGGATCTTTAGCGTAATCAATATTCAGGAAAGTTACATAGAACTGGAGACGTAAAGAGAAATAAATAAGTCAACAAGTAAATAAGTAAACAGATAGATAAATAATCAAATAAATACGTAAATAAAGAAATAAGGAAAAGCAATGTTAGGCCACGGGATCTTTGGCGTAATCAATATTCAGGGAAAGTTACATCGAACTGGAGCATGGCAGAGTAGCCGAGGCTCCACTCCGGGGAAGGAGACCTTTTGAGTTCACTCTCCCGTTGCTGAACGCAGGAAAATGAACCTTCCGCCGACGGCGGAGGCAACGGAGTGTGTACAGTGTTTTCATTCGTATTTTGAATCGCACAGCGGCGGAAGAAGGGGAAAGGTAAGGTAAGGGAAGGGAAGGGGGGGATTGTGCTATCCTGCTAGGAAAAGGGTGGGGGGAGGAGGGGGCGCTGTACTGCTGACATTAACTCAAGAAAATAATTTTTTTAAAAGTTTTAATTTTTTTCGATGTTAGCAGGGTTTTTTTTTCTTCTAAATTATTAGATATGAAACCTTTTTTTTTTTATTATTGCATCCATTTTTTAGATTATTAGACTTGAAACTTTTTTTTTTATAAAATATTGCATCCTTTTTTTTTATATAAATATCAGACACGGAACCGCTTTTTTAGAAAGTATTGCATCCGCTCGGCGCCGGTGACGAGCAGTATTAAAGAAAACGGTGGAAAATTTAATGTGATAATAATATAACTTCACTATCCATCTATCCCCACCCAACACCAACCCCCACCCCCTTCACTCGGCGTACTTGAAGCCTACCGTACTACACGCTCCTGCCCTCGATTACGAAAACGGAAAGCCACAGTCACTTTTTATTTAATTTCTTTTTATTTTTTTATTTCTTCGGTCGTCACTTCTGAGAGAAACTTTTTAAATTAATTTTAATTTTTTTTTTTCGCTAAACGGAACCGTCATTGTTCGTCGTGGTCATCAGTCACTACGGATTTCGCTGCACACGAGAGAGAGAAGTAATTCTCAAAGAAGTTCTCACCTTGGAATGATGACGGTGGTGATGACGACGGTGATGATGATGATGATGATGATGATGATGATCTTGATGACGATGGTAACAGAGCGTTGGTCGGCCGTACCTTCCAGGACTACTTGTTCTTCTTCTTCTTCCTCTTCTTCTTTTTTTTTTTTTTATTTCGTCTTTCGGTCGTCGAAGATTCCAAGCGCAGCAGGTTAATCTTCCGCTCTTTTTCTTCTTCTTCTACTTCTTCTTCTTCTTCTTCTTCGTTCTTGAAATCGTCTGGAAAAGGATGATAGCTCTCTCTCTCTCTCTCTCTCTCTCTCTCTCTCTCTCTCTCTCTCTCTCTCTCTCACACCAGTTGCCAAGGAGACGATGACGGAGGCTCATAAACGGTCATCTTAATAGCAAGAAAGAAGAATTAAAAGCTCCCAGGAAAAAAAAAAATAAGAAATAAAAAAAACTGACGGCGATTTCGTTCCAGCGAGCGAGAGAGCCTATAGCGACCGGTGGATGTGCTGTCGAGTTCCAGGGACCAGCAGCAGAGATTTCCAGATTTCCAGAGAGTGTTCAGCATTGTTTTGTCCTGGACGTCGACAGCAGAAGGGGCAGCCAGCAAATAACTACTGCTACTGTATCAGTCAAGAGGAGGAGGAGAAGACGGTCGACTTCCAGGTTCCAGGGAGGAAGAATATTTCCCCGCCGCCGCCGCCGAGAGTCTGGAAAGAGTCGGTTCTTCCAGTGTGGGAGGTCCAGGTCAGAGGCTCAGCGCGCACCTCCCTGGACGATGTCTCCCCTTGGAATGAGCTCCTCGCTCCCCTCGCGGCCAGGTAACACCAGGTAAGTCAGTGGAGGAGGAGGAGGAGGAGGAGGAGGTGGTGGTGGCGGTGGTGGAGGTAGAGGGAGGATGAAAGAAAAGATATAGGGAGTGAGGGAGAGGGTGAGAAGGAGTGAGCCAGGGGAGGAGGAGGAGGAGGGGATAGGAGCTTGATGGCGAGGATGAGCAAGAGGGGAAAGATGTGGAGGAGGAGGAGGAGGAATAGGAGGATGAATAGGAGGAATAGGAGGAGGAGGAGGAGGAGGAGAGCAGCAGGCAGGTAGAGAACGCTAATCGGAGAAGCGAATCTGGAAGGCAGGTCCTAAGGAACACAAGCTGAGAGGGCAGAGAAGAAGAATCATCATAAGATGATGGTGATGATGATAACAGCTGGAAGAAGAAGAAGAAGAAGAAGAAGAAGAAGAAGAAGAAGAAGAAGAAGGAGGAGGAGGAGGAGGAGGAGGAGGAGGAGGAGGAGGAGGAAGAGGAGGAAGAGGAGGATAAGGAGGAGGACAAGAAGAAGATGATAACAGGACTTCTGTGATAATCAAAACTTCATAAATAAAAATAGAAAAGACAAAATCGAATCATAAGATTATGATGATAACAGCTGGAAGAAGAAGAAGAAGAAGATAATAATAATAATAATAATAATAATAATAATAATAATAAATAATAATAATAATAATAATAATAACAGGAATTCCGTGATAAAAACAAAAGTTCAGAAATTAAAAAAAAGGAGAAAAGGAATACAGAAAATCACTCCCATGACAAGAAATGAAAATGCATTGCAGAAAAGAGAGAGAAATAAAAGCGAAGTCTTTGAGGGTAAGAAAGGCATATCATTATGACTTCTCGAAATGGAATTTACTCAAAAATCGAAAATTGCATTTCCAAAATGATGTTTTTGCGGATTACTGTTTAGTTGAAATGATTGATCATTCCAATGTTTTTATTTTCGGCCATTCCATTTCTATCATTGAACGAGTATATCAACACGTTCCGATCATTTTTGAAGGCTCGTGGATTTTAAATAATTCATCCGCAGCTCAGAATGTTACGGGAATGAGACATTAACGGTGTTAAATATAATTAACCTTACAATTCAGTATGATTTACAAATAAGTATGATTCACCAAGTATGGGTGATTTACAAAATAAGTGTCTTTCCAGTCACGTATGATTTACCAAATAAGGGTGATTTACAAATTAAGGGTGATTTACGAAATAAGTATGGTTTACCAAATAATTGTGATTTAACAAATAGCAAAGATTCCTCAAATAAGTATGATTTGCCAAATAAGTGTAATTTCCCCAAAAAAAGTATGATTAAAGAAATAAGTATGGTTTACCAGATAGGTATGATTTTCCAAATTAGTATGATTTACCAAATAAGTAAGATTTACCAAATAGGTGTGATTTACCAAATAAGTGTGATTTACCAAATAAGTGTGATTTACTAAAATAAGTATGATTTACCAAATAAGCATGATTCACTAAATAAGTCATTTACCAAATAAGTACAGTTTACACAATTTACAAAATAAGTGTTATTTACCAAATAAGTATAATTTACCAAATAAGTATGATTTACCAAACAAGTATGATTTACAAATGTATGGCAAAGCGTAACCACATATCTCGACTTGAGGTAGATGAATCATCAGGCATAATAATAATAATAATAATAATAATAATAATAATAATAATAATAATAATAATAATAATAATAATAATAATAATAATAATAATAATAATAATAATAATTTGACATTGGGGATTTCATTAAAAAAGATACATTATGGTTGCTACTGACAGATGATTAAAATCTATAAGCATTGTAAACTTTATTTCATTATCTTTGGTCGTTTGAATGTTAAGTTATTGTTAACGAACACCATCCTCTTTGTATGAACGCCATAATTATTGTTAATGAACACCATACTCTTTGTATGAACACCTTACTCTCTGGAAGCTCGAATTTCAAGTCAGTGGCCCCTGTGATGGGCTTGTTCCATATGGATAGGGTTCATCTTCTGAATAATAATAATAATAATAATAATAATAATAATAATAATAATAATAATAATAATAATAATAATAATAATAATAATAAGTAAAAATGAGAGTTTAGCTACAGTATCATTATAATCATGTTACGTACTCTCCTCTTTGTGTAGATGATTATACGTATATATATATACATATGTGTGTGTATGTATATATGTATATAAATAGTACCAGCATCTTGAGTTCTTTAGAGGTCAAGATAAAGGGATTTGAGTAACAGTACATATATATATATATATATATATATATATATATATATATATATATATATATATATATATATATATATATTGTTACAACAACTCCCTTTATCTTGACCCCCCTAAAGAAGACCCCAAGATGCCGGTTCCCATTTCCCACTGGGTGGACTGGTGGGCGGTAAGCTGCCCAGAGTGATTCACGGACCAAGCAACGTGGGTCGAACACTGCACCACTCAGCATTTGTTCCCACTTCACTCTGTTGCATTATTCCAACACTTCATCAGTATGCCTTATGACTTAAGTATAGATATCGACGCTGTTTTTTCTAGAATGGTAATTCAGTTTTATCAAAATTAGATAAAAATACAACTGATTAATAGCTTAGTTTGTTAGGAGTTTTGTCTTGGCTGCAATTAAAACGTCCTCATAGGGAGGGTAGTGCCGTCACCGAACCTCACACGGTGCACTGTAGGCATTCCAAGGTTCTTTGCAGTGTTCCTTCAACTCCTACCTGCGACTCCTCTCATCCCTTTAACCGTACCTCCGTTCATATTCTCTTTCTTCCATCTTACTTTCCTGAACCCTCTCCTAATAATTGTTTCAAAGTGCTACTGAGGGGTTTTCCTCCTGTTACACATTTCAAACCTTTGTTTACTCTTAATTCCCCTTTTCAGCGCTGAATGACCCCATAGGTTCCAGCACTCGGCCTTTGGCCTAAATTATATATTCCAATTCCAGTAAAATTAAAATGTGAAATAGGTTGCTTAGTGCAGTTGTGGAATCTTCTGATCTCCAGGTGTTTAAGCGAGGTGCAAATTCATTCCTTCTCTCTGCTGCTGCTGCTGCTGACGTCCCTTGAATTTCAGGTGTATCGGTTTGATTTTCTATTTCCTCAGTTATTTTTCTATCACCTTTTCACATGACTTTCTCTCTCTCTCTCTCTCTCTCTCTCTCTCTCTCTCTCTCTCTCTCTCTCTCTCTCTCTCTCTCTCTAAGGTTATTTTCCCTTTGGAGCCACGTTTTGTTTATCATAGTCTGTTGACTGTCCATAAGGGTTTTCAGCCGAAGATTTCAAGAAAGCTCATAAGTTAAAGTTGAAATGTGTTCAGTAAAAATAAATCATCGTATTGTTTTTTCGCGAATAGGGAAAAAAATAAAGTAAACCAAACAAGATTTGTCCTATTTTTCTTTCTCTTCATGATCCATTTTTGACAGATTTTCTGAAGTCACAGTCAGGAATTTTCTGAACACAATGAATTATCCGGTGATAATTCGACGAATATTTATTAAGTTTCTTACTATTTCATAAGTTGATAAACGGGTGTTTTCTCCTTTTATAAGATCAAATGATGTTTTCATAACTTGGGGAAGATAACAGTGACAGTCAAAATAAGCGACAGTCAAACGTCTCGTTGAAAGAACTGGTATTGATTCCGGAATAAAAGAAAAAAAATAATGTTACGATGCGTTTTTTTTCTTTTGGCAGAGTTTTCAAGTCTAAAAATAGAAAGTAAACATTATTATATCAATGTAAATCATTTTGAGAAATCCTAAGATCTGGCCTAGCGCTCTCTTTCCTGCTGCACTTACTTTCCTAATATCAACAGCAGTCAGATTGTGAAACCCTGATGGCTGGTGTGTTCTCTCTCCAATTTTATTTACTTTCCTCTTAATCTTGTCCTTATCTGTGCATCAGCATCACTACTATCCTATCTCTTCGAACAGGTTACTAAAGAAAGGTTCCGAAAATCTTCTTGTGAAAGATTAAAGTCGATTCTTCCCGATACTCTTAACTTCTGCAGTTACAAGATACAGTCTCGCTGAATAAAAAAATGCACGTGCTGCAAGGGAGTTTGGGAAAGCATCCCTGCTCACTTTCTGAAAATAACAAGGGAGGATTTTTGTTTTTTAATGTCCACTGAATGGAGGGCAAATTGGTGGAAAGTGGGGCTCAGGATTGCAGGTCTAACGGAAGAACCTCAGCCGAAGACTATAGCATTCTAAAGAAAATTTATCTTTTTATTATTCAAGCTGAATTTTAATTTTGCCAGATTGCAGAATTTGTCATCTGTTAATTGTTATTTTTCCCATGTTTAAGCTGAATCTCACCTTTGGCAGGCTTCAGAATTTGTCATCTGTTAATTGTTATTTTTCCCATGTTTAAGCTGAATTTCACCTTCTGCCAGGTTTCAGAATTTGTCATCTGTTTATTGTTATTTTTTCCATGTTTAATCTGAATTCCACCCTCCGACAGTTTTCAGAATTTGTCATATGTTTTTTATTTTTCCCATGTTTAAGTTGGATACCACTTTTTGCCAGATTTCAGAATTTGTCATCTATTTACCGTTATCTTTTCCATATTTAAGCTGAATTTCACCTTTTGCCAGATTTCAGAATTTGTCATCTGTTTGTTATTTTTCTCATATTTAAACTGAACTCCTCCTTTTGCTAGATTTCAGAATTTGTCATCTGTTTATTATTATTATTTTTCCCATATTTAAGCTGGATTCCACCTTTTGCCAGATTTCAGAATTTTTCATCTGTTTATTGGTATTTTTCCCATAACTAAGCTGAGTTTCACCTTTTGCTAGATTTCAGAATTTTGTCACGTGCCATTTTGCTTTCCCACCATTGCAAGCAGACCTCAGAATCCCAGTTTTTAAAATCAGAAGTTCACCCTACATATCAAAATATGAGTGTCATCTCATTTGCAAGAATCAGTTTCTCATTTTTATTGCCAAACCTAACCAAATGTAGCAGGCTAAGCGTAATAGGTTCATGGTGCCTCAAGACATCGCTGAACTGCTTTTGTTTTTCCAAAATTGCACTACATGCCGAATTTTCCATATGCAGCCTTAATACTATTTGTTCAGGTTGATTTTGATATATTTTGGTATAAGACTTTTCCACTATTTTTTGAAGCACCGGCTCTGCAACTATGGAGGCGTTTCCTTTTTTCTCCCTTTAGATGTTTTAGATTTTGCCAGCAGTATGACGGCACGGGCTCTTGCTTCATCAGTGAATTCCTTTGAGGTGGGCTCTGTAATTCTAAGAGAGATATTCTTCATTAATGAAATGTTTCGACTGAACAATACAGAAAAGGGTGTATATGATGTAGTACAGATGAGATAAGTCGATAAACTTACCATCTTTTGTTTGCTTTTACGCAGAAAACCTCCGCGGGACGCCATGTTTAATATCAGCCCTTCCGGGATGAATGTAAAAATATAAACAAAATACTGTAAATTTCTCAAATTATTCCTGTAAATTTCTCAAGTTATCTCACCTGTACTGCATAATATATACCCCTTTCTAGGCTATACCGTTCAGTCAAAAAAAATTCATGAATAAACTATATCTCCGTACAGCGCTCCCCTTAGAAGTACCTTGTGTTCAATAAAAAAAAAAAAGTGAAATAAAGTCAAATTTTCCGTTAACATCCGCTTTTTAAATTGAGCTTCAAATTGAATCCTTGACTTCATCAAGTTTAAATGGAAAAGGGAATTTCCCCTTTTCACCAAGTCCCATTTTGGACGTTCGCCAGCCCCACCCTCACCCCGCCCATGCATCATGGGACATTCCCAAGTCCTGCGAAACCTGACATCTTTCTCTCGACATCAGCAACTATTTATTATTATATTATTATTATTATTATTATTATTATTATTATTCGTGAAGATGAAACCCTTTAAACAGTTGAACAAGTCC
>NC_089748.1:47223597-47233597 GCF_040412425.1 Macrobrachium rosenbergii
TGTACTGACAATGATTTTTAATCTTTTTCATACAGCATTGTACAGAAAATTTTTTTTTTTTAATTCTCATGATTTGTTCTTTTTCATCCAACATTGTACAGAAAATTATTTTTTAAAGTTCACATGGTTTATTCTTTTTCATGCAACATTGTACAGAAAAAATGTTTATAACTCTCATGATTTCCTTTTTTCATCCAGCATCGTTTTGTAGATGTTGGTAATGTTTCTCGATTTGTCCTTTTTCATCCAAATTGGATAGTAAGCGATTTTTTTTTAATTCTCGTGATTTCGACTTTTTCATCCAACATTGGACAGAAAATTTTTTTTTTAATTCTCGTGATTTCTTTACATCCAACATTGGGCAGAAAATTATGCTATTTTTTTTAATTCTCGTGATTTCTTCTGTTTCGTCCAACTGTATAAGAAACGATTTTTTTCATTCTCGTGATTTTTTCTTTTTCAACCCACATCATTTTCTTGATTTTGGTAATATTTCTCGATTTCTTTTTTCACCCAACACTGGATACAAAACGATATTTGTGATGTTTCTCGATTTCTTCTCTTTTCACCCAACACTGGATATAAAACGATGTTTGTGATGTTTCTCGATATCTACTTTTTTCACCCAACATTAGATACAAAACGATGTTTGTAATGTTTCTCGATTTCTTCTCTTTTCTCCCAACACTGGATACAAAACGATTGCTGTGACGTTTCTCAATTTCTTCTGCTACAACAGAGAATACATATAATGAGAGTGTTGTCGTGTAAACAGTTAAAGTCTTAAAGGTATTACTTAAGATAATGGCAAAACTTGATATCGGCCTCGGTATATGCTAAAACCATGAATACATAAAATCTAATATACAGTATGATTTAATATTTAACTTACCGGGTATACGATTATAAAACATCATTTTCAATCTCTTTCCTATGAGAGAGAAAGCAATGGTTTGTAAGACCGGTATTTTTTAAGATGCTTTTCAAAAGGGAAGATAAGCATCAGTTGGAACTGGAATCGGACTACACTTTTCAAAAGGGAAGATAAGCATCAGTTGGAATTGGAATACACTTTTCAAAAGGGAAGATAAGCATCAGTGGGAATTGGAATTGGAATAAACTTTTCAATAGGAAAGATAAGCATCAGTTGGAACTGGAATTGGAATACACTTTTCAAAAGGGAAGATAAGCATCAGTTGGAATTGGAATAAACTTTTCAATAGGAAAGATAAGCATCAGTTGGAACTGGAATTGGAATACACTTTTCAAAAGGGAAGATAAGCATCAGTAGGAACTGGAATTGGAATCAACTTTTCAATAGGAAAGATAAGCATCAGTTGGAACTGGAATTGGAATACACTTTTCAAAAGGGAAGATAAGCATCAGTTGGAATTGGAATTGGAATGCACTTTTCAAAAAGGAAGATAAGCATCATTTGGAATTGGAACTGGAATATAAGATTTAGGCCTAAGGACAAGCGCTGGGAACTACGAAGAGGTCATTCGGCGCTGAAACGGAAATTGAGAGTAAAAAGGTCTGAAAGGCGTAACAGGAGGAAAACCTCAAAGCAGTTGCGCTATGAATCAGTTGTTAGGAGAGGGTGGAAAGACAGAAAGTGGAAGAGAGAGAATGTGAACGGAGGTACAGTAAAAGGAATGAAAGGGGTTGCAGCTAGGGCCCGAAGTGACGCTACAAGGAACCTTATGCAGTGCTTACAGTGCACCGCATAAGGAGCACTGGTGGCTCTAACCCCCTACCCCCTACTGGAAGGTAGATAAAGTTAATTTTTTGGGGTGGCAATTGAAAGTATTCCGTGTGTATTTTTCCATAAAAAAACAGAATTTCTGATCCTCAGTCAAAAATAAAAAGTTTGTACATTTCAGAGATAAAAAAAAAAAAAAAATGCGGCGAAGTTTCTTCGGCGCAAATTTCTATACAGTGTATAATCAAGGCCACCGAAAATAGATCTATCTTTCAGTGGTCCTGGTATAATGCTGTATGAGGTGGGCCCATGAAACTTTAACCACGGCCCGGTGGTGACCTGTCCTATATGGTTGCAAGATGCACGATTATAGCTAACTTAAACCTCAAATAAAATAAAAACTACTGAGGCTAGAGGGCTGCAGTTTGGTATGTTTGATGATTGGAGGGAGGACGATCAACATACCCATTTGTAGCCCTTTAGCCTCAGTAGTTTTTAAGACCTGAGGTTTCAGAAACGTAAAAATTCAACAAAATCACAAACCGTCTAAAGATCGAGTCCCCTTTTATGGAGGAGATAGCAACAGGAAGACAGTGTATAGGCGACTGGACAGACGCCTAGTTACATCAAAAAGCTCACAGAAATTACCGGGGAAATAAATCGCCAGTCTGAATTAGTGACAAAAAATTATCAGGATGAGTTAGCGACAAAAAATTATCTGTCTGAATTAGTGACAAAAAATTATCAGGATGAGTTAGCGACAAAAAATTATCTGTCTGAATTAGTGACAAAAAATTATCAGGATGAGTTAGCGACAAAAAATTATCAGTCTGAACTAGTGACAAAAAATTATCAGTCTGAATTAGTGACAAAAAGTTATCAGTACGAACTAGCGGCAAAAAGTTATCAGTACGAACTAGCGGCAAAAAATTATCAGTGAGTCAGTGACAAAAAATTATCAGTATAAATATTGACAAAAAAAATATCAGCATGAAGTACTGGCAAAAATCATAGGTATGAATTTGTGACAAAAAAAACTACCAGTACGAATTAGTGACAAAAAAATTATCAGTATGAACTGGTGACCAAAAAATGATTAGTGTGGATGAACAACAAAAATATGAAATACTTATCATGAAATATGAAATTACACAAAACGCTTGGCATGGAAAAAAATACAAATACAGCCGTGCTCGATAACTCAGTATCCCGTAGGGGGTTAGTGCTGTCAGTGCACCTCATACGGTGCACTGTAGGCATTACTTAAGGTTCTTTGCAGCGTCCCTTTGGCCCCTAGCTCCAACCCCTTTCATTCCTTTTACTGTACCTCTGTTCGTCTAATCTTTCTTCCATCTTGCTATCCACCCTCTCCTAACAATTTTCTAATAGTGCAACTGCGAGGTTTTCCTCCTGTTACACCTTCCAAACCTCTTTGCAATCAGTTTCAGTTTCAACGCTGAATGACCTCATAGGTCCCAGCACCTGGCCTTTGCCCTAAATTCTATAGTCTGTTCTATATTCTCGATGACTTAGTATATGATTCGAGTTGCATAGAAGACAAATGAAAAGCCACTTTAGAACGTATCTCTCAGCTTAAACGTGACATTAACTTTAGAATTACTGAGAATCATTTAGGGATCTGCAGCTTATCAGAAAAGGATTATGTACAAGACGCACAGTACAAGGGTTCGTGAAACGAGGGGGTCCCGTCTTCAGAATTTAGTCTTGCGCCGGAAGTGGGATTACTTATGCACGTCTATAAAGCATTCTGTATAAGCAGTTATTTGCATGAGAACGCAGGAAATGCTGAGTATTATATACGTCTTTAAATGGAAAGTGAAGGCAGTTAAAAATTCTTTGTATTTTGATAATAGTCATTGCTTCTGTTTGACTGATTGCTCTCTCTCTCTCTCTCTCTCTCTCTCTCTCTCTCACAGTTATTCATACATACGCAATATATTAAAAAGATGTATGCTCTCTCTCTCTCTCTCTCTCTCTCTCTCTCTCTCTCTCTCTCTCACGCACAGTTATTCATACATATACAATATATTTAAAAATTTATGCTCTTCTCTCTCTCTCTCTCTCTCTCTCTTCTTCTCTCTCTCTCTCTCTCAGTTATTCATATATATGCAATATATTAAAAAAAAAAAGTTTACCTTGAACACCAAACTAACGAATAGGTCGGACTGTTTTCTAAATATTTTTTCCTAATTATTGTCTTTCCCATATGACGGACCGAAACTAAGAAGCAATTTGTTGTCAGTAACTCGGAGTCACAGAAGTCGCAGGAGCCACAGGCGTGTCAGTAGCTATAGGAGCCACAGGAGTTACAGCTATAGGAGCTACAGGAGCCAAGGAAGCCACGGGAGCCACATGAGCCACTAGGGCCATGGGATCCACATGAGCCATGGAAGCCACGAAAGCATCAAGAGCTAAATGAGCTACGGAAACCATGAGAGCCACAAGATTCCCAGAACCCACAAGAGCCACAAGCGTCAAAGGAGCCAAAAGAGCAACAGGAGCCACAAGATTCCTATAATCCACAGGAGCCACAGAAGCCAAAAGAGCAACAGGAGCCACACGAGCCACACAGGAGCCACAGTAGACACAAGAGCCACGGGAATCACAGGATCCACAGGAGGCAAACACCCGTTTCAAAAGGGGAAGCCAGTTTTACCCCCTGCTTCAGGAAGTGTGGGAAGTCTTCACAAGAGAAAGCGTCGCCCTTTCGTTAGCCCCCTAAAATCTACTTCCCCACCCCCTACCCCCTCCTACCCGCCACCCCAACACCCACCCACCCAACCTCACAGTCTGTATAGACAGGGAGCCACCGACAGCAACTGACAGCTTCCCAAACGGCAGACTAATGATCGAGACTCCTGTCACCCGAAGGGGATTTCATCTTCCGGCGGATTTGCTCAAAAGAATTTGCGGCAGATTTTAAGATTTAGTCTGATTGAAGAATGGGAGAGAGAGAGAGAGAGAGAGAGAGAGAGAGAGAGAGAGAGAGAGAGAGAGAGGAGATGTAGGAAAAGGGAGGAGAGATGGCTGAAGAGGAGGAGAAGGAACGGGAAGAGGAAAGGATTACGCAGAGAGAGAGAGAGAGAGAGAGAGAGAGAGAGAGAGAGAGAGAGAGAGAGAGAGAGAGAGAGAGGGTGTAGGAAGAGGAGGAGAGATGGCTGAGAAGGAAGAGGAGAAGGAGGAGGAGGAGGAGGAGGAGGAGGAGGAGGAGGAGGAGGGACAGGAGAAAGAGGAAAGGATTACGGAGGAAAAGGTAGAAAGAGAGGGAGAGAGAGAGAGCGAGAGAAAAGGAACAGAAAGAAGAGGAAGGGATTACACAGTAGTGAGGAAAAGGGGGTATATATATATATATATATATATATATATATATATATATATATATATATATATATATATATATAGAGAGAGAGAGAGAGAGAGAGAGAGAGAGAGAGGAGAGAGAGAGAGAGAGAGAGAGAGAGGAGGAGGAGGAGGAGGAGGAGGAGGAAAGGATTACGAAAAAAAGGGTATAGAAGGAGAGAGACAGAGAGGAGGAAAGTCCCACGGAGAAAAAGTTATAGAGAGGAGAGAGAGAGAGAGAGAGAGAGAGAGAGAGAGAGAGAGAGAGAGAAGGCGAAAGCATTGTATGGGATCAAATCCAAGAGATATAGAGACGGAGGGTGAGTATATAGAAGCATATACAATGCAAAGGAGAAGAAACGAAACTGATCAAAGCTTATTCTTGAATATAGACGCTTTGAGATATATATATATATATATATATATATATATATATATATATATATATATATATATATATATATATATATACTAAAAGGACCTCATTCAAACTGGATGGTATCTAATGGAGTTTTTATAGATACCATCCAGTTTGAATGAGGTCCTAAGTAATTCTACTAATGCACAGAACAATTGTGTATGTGATAAAGTTAATATATATATATATATATATATATATATATATATATATATATATATATATATATATATATATATATATATATATATATATATATATATATATAGGGGAGAATTGGAAGGGGGCTGAATGCCATACATTCAGAGAGAGAGAGAGAGAGAGAGAGAGGGAGAGAGAGAGAGAGAGAGAGAAAACGAACATGTTACCTATGTAATCGGGACTGGACGCGCCACATATTTCCTAAAAAAAAAAAAAAGTAAGTTCTCACACGTGGTATTTGAAGACATAATTTCCTATCTTTTTGTTTATTTTCTTACTCCGTCATCAGAGAAATTGTAAAAGATACATATTATCAATGATTAAGATTCAGAAGATGACTTTCAGATCCAAATTTCATTTTGTCATTCGGCGCGCGGGATCATTGTTGGATATTTGTGTGTATTGGCGCTATTTCTTGGGGGAGGGATTCGCTCTCTCTCTCTCTCTCTCTCTCTCTCTCTCTCTCTCTCTCTGCAATTGTTGTTCTCTTATTTAGAAACTTTTGTTCATTGTGACTGTTTGACCCTTTATTTTTGTGTGTGTATAATTACATATATATATATATATATATATATATATATATATATATATATATATATATATATATATATATATATATATATATATATATATACACTCTATATATATATATATATATATATATATATATATATATATCCAAGTTGTCTATTATTCAAGAATAAACTTTGATCAGTTTCTTCTCGTCTCCTTTGCACTGCACAGTCTTTATACTCACTTTCCGTATATATATCTTTCTTTCCTTTTATCCCCTTCAATGCTTCTCTCTCTCTCTCTCTCTCTCTCTCTCTCTCTCTCTCTCTCTCCTTCTATAATCCTGTTGTCCGTAATCCTCTCTCTCTCTCTCTCTCTCTCTCTCTCTCTCTCTCTCTCTCTCTCTCTCTCTAACCTTTTTCTCCGTAATCTTCTCCTCTTCTCCCTATTCCTCTCTCTCTCTCTCTCTGACTTTCAAGACATATGAATAACCACAGAAAAGTAGCGAATGGAAAACAAATCAAAATGCAAGTAAACAAATGAGGGTACAGACTGAAATGATCAGAGCGATTGTGAGTCTGGGGAACAATTTGACAGACAGACAAACAAACAAACAATCAAACAAACACACAGACAGACATGAATAGAAAAAAGGCTTTCCTGTCACTAAAAGCCAAATATCGATTATCCCCTTGCGGAAACCACTGTAAACTTAAAAGAGAAAAAACGAAAACATTAATAATTGAATAACAAAGTTGAGAAATATTTTGTCGTGAGGAAGTTGGTCAGTAACACCATCTTCGCTTTGTCCGATGAAGTGATAATAATAATAATAATAATAATAATAATAATAATAATAATAATAGCATTCCGCTTCGTGAGGTATTTTCTTCCGTGGAACCAAAACACAAAATGGAGAACAAATATTTTTAAGTAAAACTGTTTTTGTGGATTTCATAAATATATTTGTTCTGCAATTTTTGGATATTTTTTCCAAGTTCCAAAGTTCTACACTGATCCGTTATCATCTTTTTCTTCCTCGTTCTGCTCAAATGCCCCGTGTTCTTCTCAGATGTCCCGTGTTTTACTCAAATGCCCCGTGTTCTGCTCGAATGTCCCGTGTTCTTCTCAGATGTCCCGTGTTTTACTCAAATGCCCCGTGTTCTGCTCGAATGTCCCGTGCTCTTCTCAGATGTCCCGTGTTTTACTCAAATGCCCCGTGTTCTGCTCGAATGTCCCGTGCTCTTCTCAGATGTCCTGTGTTTTACTCAAATGTCCCGTGATCTTCTCAAATGCCCCGTGTTCTACTCAGGTGTTTTATGTTCAGCTCAAATGCCCCGTGTTCTACTCCAGTGTTCCATGTTCTGCTCAAATGTCCCGTGTTCTTCTCAGATGTCCCGTGTTCTTCTCAAATGCCCCGTGTTTTACTCAAAGGCCCTGCGTTCTGCTCAAATGCTCTGTGTTCTGCTCAATGTCCCGTGTTCTTCTCAAATGTCCTGTGTTCCACTCAAATGTCCCGTGTTCTTCTCAAATGTCCTGTGTTCTACTCAAATGTCTCGTGTTCTACTCAGATGCCCCATGTTTTACTGAAATGTCCCGTGTTCTACTCAAATGTTACGTGTTCTTCTCAAATGCCCCGTGTTCTATTCAAATATACCGCGTTCTGCTCAAATTCCCCGTGCTCTACTCAAATGTCCCGTGTTCTACTCAAATGTCTCGTGTTCAGCTCAAATGTCCCGTGTTCTTCTCAAATGTCCCGTGTTCTTCTCAGGTGTCCCGTGTTCAGCACAAACGTCCCGTGTTCCACTAAAAAGTCCTGTGTTCTGCTCAAATATCCGGGGACAAGATAAATCGTGATTTATTTTATTTATATTTAATTTCTGGTTATAAATCATTTATTTCCTTGTTTCTATACGAAATGAAGAATAACAAAAATAAAATAAAAGCGGAGATGACAAACAGAGAATAAATTGGATGCAATGAGAGAGAACCCATTAGCATAGTGCCAAAGGAATGTGCCCCAAGGATTCCCTCAGAGATGGAAATCAAGGTCCTCCAATGAAGAAGGATTCGAGGAAGGATTCCTTCATCCTTCCTGACGTTTGCTTTCAGGATCTCATAAGAGGTAGAGAGGTAGATTGTTTGACTGCGTTTATAAGTTAGGGTGTCTTGTCTCTGCCTCGTCGAGGTTTTAAAAATGCTTATTTAGGGAGTTTTTTTTTTAGTACTCTTCAGAGTCATGCGGAACAATTGGATAGTTCTCTCTCTCTCTCTCTCTCTCTCTCTCTCTCTCTCTCTCTCTCTCTCTCTCTCTCAAATAGCGATAGTGGTAGAGCGTCATCAGTATTATCAGCACCAGCATTATCATCATCATCTGCATCATCATCTTCAGTACCATCAGCCTGACACCAGTATGTTCATTATAACCATCATCATTATCATCATCATCAGCATCATCTTCAACTTCACCATCATCACCATCATCACTAGCATCATCATCATCAGCAGCATCATAACATCATCCGTAGCACTAGCATCATCATCATCATTAGCATCATTAGCATCATCATCAGCAGCATCTTAACATCATCGTCATCATTATCTTTAGCGTAACATCATCATTAGCACTAGCATCATCATCATCATCATTAGCATCATTATCAGCAGCATCATAACATCATCGTCATCATTGTCTTTAGCGTAACGTCATCATTAGCACTAGTATCATCATCATCATCATTAGCATCATCATCAGCAGCATCTTAACATCATCATTAGCATCGTAACATCACGGTCATCATTATCTTTAGCGTAACATCATCATTAGCACCAGCATCATAACATCATCATCACATTATCTTTAGCATAACATCATCATTAGCATCATCATCGTCATAACATCATCATCACATGATCTTCAGCATCATCATCACTATCATCTTCAGTATCATCATCATCATCATCGTCATCATCGTCATCTGCCGTCGACGGGGAGTTTTGAGAGAGGAAGGGGGGGAGGGAAGGAGGGAGGCTAATTGAGTTGGAAGGGGCCGACATATTGCGACCTTATGACACAAGACGCCTTCAGTAAACGACGAGCACGTCCCAATTCTCCCCCAATTAAATGATGAAGATGAATTCTTGATGACTCGCGATAATGATCTTCGTCGGTACGAGATGGAGAGAGAGAGAGAGAGTTGGAGAGATGGAGAGAGAGAGAGAGATAGAGTTGGAGAGAGAGAGAGAGAGAGAGATAGTTGAAGAGAGAGAGAGAGAGAGAGAGAGTTGGAGAGAGGGAAAGAGAGAGATAGTTGAAGCGAGAGAGAGAGAGAAAGAGATAGTTGGTGAGAGGGAGAGGTTGAAGATAGAGAGAGAGAGAGAGAGAGAGAGAGTTGGAGAAAGTTCAGGAAAGAGAGAGAGAGAGAGAGAGAGCGAGATAGTTCGAGTGTTCAACAGAGAGATAGTTCGAGTGAGAGATAATTTGAGAGAGAGATAGCTCGAGAGAGAGAGAGAGACAGTTTGAGAGTTCGACAGTTTGAGAGAGAGAGAGAGATAGTTCGAGAGATAGTTCGAGAGAGAGAGAGAGAGAGAGACAGTTCGGGAGAGAGAGAGAGACAGTTCGGGAGAGAGATAGATAGTTCGAGAGAGAGAGAGAGAGAAATAGTTCAAGAGAGAGAGAGAAAGAGAGGATTATACTACGACATGAGGAAAGGATCACGATGAACTGATGAAGAGGGCGATGACGTGTTGATGGTGATGATGATGTTGGTGAATAAGTGAAGAGATGAAGGTGAAAGTGAACAGTG
>NC_089748.1:47238597-47243597 GCF_040412425.1 Macrobrachium rosenbergii
CAGATACGAGGTCTGGTGGTCTGGTGGTCTCGTGGAAATGAGATAATTGTTCCTGACTTATTAATCAGTGACATACTTTTCCCCTTCCGGTAGTATACTTTTTTTTGGGATTAAACATTTCTGGCTGTTTGTTGATTTCTTCCTGGTGAATCTCACGCGGGGCCGTGTTTGATAAATCTTTCCTGTTACATAGAATTCCTCTGCTGAAGTTTGAACAGGGAGATTGGCCAGGATTGTATTTCTTGAGTTTGATTTTTTTTTTCCCTGGTGGTATTTTTCAGACACTCGGGTATATTATGGCATATTACTATTGGATGTATATATATATATATATATATATATATATATATATATATATATATATATATATATATATTACATTTATATATATATATATATATATATATATATATATATATATATATATATATATATATATTTATGTATACATATATTTATATATATAAATATATAATTTATTTATTTGTTTGTTTATTTTTATTTTCTTTATCTTTACTTATTTACTTATTTATTTATTTGCGAGCCCTTAAAATCTGAAGGCTTATCCATATGCAAGTCTTTCTTCATACCAATAAAATTTTTCCTTAGGTAAATGCCAAGTCAGCTGAAATGTTATAAAGGATCTGTTTCAACAGATTTTAGATTTTGATATTCGAAGTATTAATTATTCCTCATGGGGGGTGGGGGGAGAGGTGTCGAGACCGACCACTGTTCCCTAAAAAAAAAAAAAGGATGGATCTAGACATTAGGCAAGAAAATTGTTACTGCCATACTCACGTCTTGATTCCGGAATCGAGGCTGAACCCTTATGGAGAAAATCTATGAATACATGAATGTATGAATGTATAAGTTCGAATAGTAAGAAAAAGAGTGAGAATATATTAGTGCATGACTAAAATTTTCATCTCTTGGTTCCCAAATCGAGGCTGACTCCTTGTGGAGAAAATGTATGAATCATGAATTTATGAAAGTATGAGTTCATAAGTAAAATTAAAAAGTGAGGATATATTAGTACATGACTAATATATAGAAGACAATACTTATCTCTTGATTTATGGATCGAGGCTGGCCCCTTGTAGAGAAAATGCATGAATATATGAATATCTGAATGTAAAAAGTTCATAAGTAAAATTTTAAAAATTGAATATATATTAGTACATGAGTAATATTTAGAAGACAATACTTATCTCATGATTTATGAATCGAGGCTGGCCCCTTGTAGAGAAAATGCATGAATATATGAATGCGTGAATACAAAACGTTCATGAGTAAAATAAAAAAGTGAGTATATATTAGTACATGACAAATATTTAGAAGACAATACTTATCTCTTGATTTATGAATCGAGGCTGGCCCCTTGTAGAAAAAATGCATGAATATATGAATGCATGATTACAAAACGTTCATGAGTAAAAAAAAAAAAAAAAGTGAGTACATATTAGTACCCGACTAACATCTCGCAGAAAGGCCGAAATCTCTTCCCGGATCTAATCTGCGCGGCCCCTCAAATGTATATTAATGCCCCGGGGCAATCTGCATATCTGCAGTCGGATTTTGAATGTGATGACGCGAAGGGGTCAAAATTCTGATAAACAAGACACGGCTCCGAAGCCGAGGATGGAGATGAACGTGACAGACGAAAAATAAAAAAAAAAAGGAAAAAAAGAAAAAGGGCCTCGACGTAATAGCTAGAGGCTGAGAAGGCCCGCTGGTTTCGCTCTTGAGCCGAGAGGTCATAAAGTTCAATTTATGATTGCTAAGACGCGGTGATATAGAGCCGTATTGTACCGTTGCCATGGTGATTCTCAGGATGCTACGGTATGCTTGGACTCTTATTAGTTGTGTCACACACGCTACGTACGGCCGCTATCTCTCTCTCTCTCTCTCTCTCTCTCTCTCTCTCTCTCTCTCTCTCTCTCTCTCTACTCTCTCTCTTTTATTCTCATTTGTAGTGTTTTATGTATGGTCATGTTCATTTATAGCATAGCACATGTACTATATATATATATATATATATATATATATATATATATATATATATATATATATATATATATATATATATATATATATATACAGTATATATATATATATATATATATATATATATATATATATATATATGTGTGTGTGTATACTCATTTATTTATGTACATTTATATACATATACAGTATATATATATTTATACATAGATATACATAAATATATCTATAATGTATATATATATTATATATTTATATATATGTAGTTATCTACAGTATATATATATATATATATATATATATATATATATATATATATATATATATATATATATATATATATATGTGTGTGTGTGTGTGTGTGTGTTATATACTTACAATTCACATGCAATTTATACTTTCAAATATTAATCCTCAAACGCCTTTACATGGAATAATGAATTCACTGGTTTTCATCTGAACTTTGCATTGTGGTGGTCAAAAGTTTTCAAAACCCGCTTATTAATCGGTACATTCCACTGGCGACACAACCTTCTGGCCTCTGCTGAGAATTACTTAGCAACAGGAACCAGCTCTCACGCTCTCCTCCGCCACCATCTTGGTACTCTCTTCCTTACCTCGTATTTCTTTCCCTATTCCTTCCTTTCTTTTTCCTGGCTCGTAGTCTCTTTTATCCTTCAAGAAGTAATTCTTCGGCTTCGTTGATGATGGGGCACAGCGCTGATTATTTTATTCTTTTCCCTTTTTTCAATATTTTCATTTTCTTTGGGAAGTTGGGGATAACATGCTGGTATGCAAGGCAGTTAGCCTGCGCAGGTAGAGCCTTCTGGTACAGTGGTACTTGAGTTCCAACTTTATGATCTGTATGGCTTGGTTGGCAGCAGTCTGGTCTTTCGATTGAAAGGCTCTGGGTTCGATCCTGATGTGAGTCAGAAATTTATTTCTGTTCCATATGTGATTGTGTGTTGATTATTACTGTATATGTATGCATATATATATATATATATATATATATATATATATATATATATATATATATATATATATATATTGTGTTTGTGTATCTGCTCATAAAGTTATATATAACAACTTAGCTAAGTCGCATCTGTCAACCACATATGTGATTTAGCATAACAAAATGTTTTTTAATATATATTCTTCATCAATTTTCTAACTTTTCCTCTCGTGGGTGTCTAAAAAATCAGCCTCATTATTAAAATCCTACGAATTGCTGCGCTTACGTGGGTGAACGTCTTTGAGTAACAAAGCCCGCTGGTATATAGCCCCAAAGAGCTAGGGCGCGACGGTTAGTGGGTCTTTGTTTATGTTAATATTATTTCATAGATAGATAGATAGATAGATAGATAGATAGATAGATAGATAGATAACTTTATTGACCAAAAATCTCAGTATGACATTTACATAAGAACAATTTGGTCCAAAATACAATCACCTCAACCCCACAAGGGGTTAGTGTCATCAGTGCGTCTCAAACGGTGCACTGTAGGCATCACTACAGGTTCTTTGCAGCGTCCCTTCGGCCCCCTAGCTACAACCACCTTTCATTCCTTTTAGTGTACCTCCATTCATATTCTCTTCCTTCCATCTTACTTTCCACCCTGTCTTAATAATTGTTTCATACTGCAACAGCGAGGTTTTCTTCCTGTTACACCTGTAAAGCCTTTTGATTCTCAATTTCCCTTTCAGCGCTGAATGACCTCATCATATAGGTCCCAGCGCTTGGCCTTTGGCCTAAATTTTGCATTCCAGTCCAGTAACTTGAGACACTGAGAGTTGTACAACATATGCAAACAATTCCTCAGTACTGCTAATACAAGTTGTAGAAAAATTAAAAACAATATTTTGACCATGACACCCTTGAACGAAACACGCGGTAGAGAGACGATAATAAATGTACAGTTTTAGTTTTCTGTAAAAGAAAACTATTGTGCCGGCTTAGTCTGTCCGTCTGCACTTTTTCTGTCCTTACTTTTTCTGTCCGCCCTCAGATCTTAACAGTTACTGAGGCTAGAGGACTGCAAATTGGTATGTTGATTATCCACCCTCCAATCATCAAGCATACCAAATTGCAGCCCTTTAGCCTCAGTAGTTTTTATTTTATTTAAGGTAAAAATTAGCCATAATAGTGCGTCTGGCATCGATATAAGCCAGGCCACCACTGGGCAGTGGCTAAAGTTTCATGGGACGCGGCTCATGCAGCATTATACCGAGACCACCGAAAGATAGATCTGTCTTCGGTGGCCTTGATTATACGCTGTAGTGGCTGTACAGAAAACTCGGTTGCGCCCAAGAAACCTCGGCGCATTTTTTACTTGTTTCCTTTTGTATTTGGGTCATAGGTCATAGGTGTTAGCCTCTGTGCCCAAGCAAATGTTGACCTGATGAAGCCTTGAGTTGAAAACCTCTCTCTCTCTCTCTCTCTCTCTCTCTCTCTCCATATTTGTTGCTGTTATCTCACATTGTACTTTACCCCCCTTCCTTTATCCCTCCCCACAAGTCAGAATAATAAAACACACTTAAAAATAAAAATAAAAAAAAACACACACACACAATTTCGGCACCAAAAACGGGAATCGCTTCTGACAAACATAAAGGGAAAAACACGAAAATTAGAAAAAGGGATAAAAAAAATAATTGGAGAGATTAAAAAAGAAGAGTAAAAAGAATTAAAAAAAAAAGGAGAATAGGCATCGGAGGAAAACAATAATCCAAAGATCCCGTTTTTAGGGGAATTCAATGAATATCTATGATGGCCAAACCGACTCGATTCTTCAAATACAGGTCCACGGGAAAATACCTTGGGCGGGGGTGGGCGTGGGGGTGCGGGGGGGCCTTGGTTGGGGAGTGGGAGGGTTGGAGTTTGTGCAGGGTGGGATGGTAGTTGGTAAGCATAGAATGAGAGAGAGAGAGAGAGAGAGAGAGAGGTAAGGAGAGAGAGAGAGGTAAGGAGAGAGAGAGAGAGTGAGTGAGAGAGA
>NC_089748.1:47248597-47306097 GCF_040412425.1 Macrobrachium rosenbergii
TTTATTATCATAGTCAGTAACAGCAACCTCTTGGCAAGACTTATACTTGTTCCGTGTTACTTTCCTTAATCATTTTCTGTTTTATTATCATAGTCAGTAACAGCAACCTCTTGGCAAGACTTATACTTGTTCCGTGTTACTTTCCTTAATCATTTTCTGTTTTATTATCATAGTCAGTAACAGCAACCTCTTGGCAAGACTTATAATTATTCCGTGTTACTTTCCCTAATCATTTTTTGTTTTATTATTATCGTCAGTAACAGCAACCTCTTGGCAAGACTTATAATTGCTCCGTGTTACTCTACTTTAACCACATTGTTTTATCGTTATCGTCAGTAACAGCAACCTCTTGGTAAGACTTATAATTGTTCCGTGTTACTTTACTTTAACCACATTTTTTTATCGTTATCGTCAGTAACAGCACCCTCCTGGCAAGACATAATTGCTCCGTGTTACTGTACTTTAACCACATTTTTTCATCGTTATCGTCAGTAACAGCAACCTCTTGATAAGACTTATAATTGTTAAATGTTACTTTATATTTATTGTATTCTCTTTTATCGTTATCATCAGTTACCAGTGGCTTTGGTCACTGGCATTTATTGATAACTTCATAATTACTGTCGCCGCATACTGCCTTTGTCAATTGTTCCTGAGCCTCTTACGGTTAAACAATGCATTGTGGGGAACTCGCAAACTTTCTCATAATTGTAAAGGAAATTATTGGCGTTTAAAAAATAGCTTCTGTCTCATATTTATACCTGTCATTAAACTTTGCGTAATATTGTGATCTAATTAGTTTTAGGAAATGAATGGTGTAAGTTGGAAATTGTTAATGGCGTGTTATATTTTGTGTAAGTCTCTCATAGTTTGCCATTTGGAAAGAGAAGTAACAAGGTCCAGATCTGGTAGAATTTGTGCTCTGAAGTGTGACCACTTACTTTGTTGCGATTTGAGAAAATCGTGTTATTCTTAGGTTGTGGATATTGAAATCGTAACACTATACAGTATATATATGTGTATGTGTGTATATATATGTGTGTGTAAATGTATATATATGAATGTATATTTTATATATAGATATATACATGTATTACATATATATTATGTATATGTAATATATATATATATATATATATATATATATATATATATATATATATATATATATATACATACATATACATATACATATACATATACATATACATACAAATACATACATACATAATCACGAGAGAGAGAGAGAGAGAGAGAGAGAGAACAATAGCCAGCACACGCGTAGGTACAGGCATGTTTGCTCTAAGTGGGTGCTCTGTAATCTAAGTAAATTGAATTACAAACACACACATACACACACACATTCTCTCTCTCTCTCTCTCTCTCTCTCTCTCTCTCTCTCTCTCTCTCTCTCTTAGACATCACAAACAAAGAAGAAGGAGGGAGATAAAAAATCTCGGAGCTAATTTATTGTGATTAACAACGAAATGGAAGAAGATGGACCGAGGGGAGATGAAAGTGTCTCGACAAAAATGCATCGGAGCGGAAGTGAAAAATGAGTGACAAGGGGAAACGCGTCTGAGAATCTCCGAGAGATATCTCCAGGTATTTAGATATATCTCTGAAGTCGCGTAGTCATAGTCATCATAATCATCGTCATAATAATAATGGTGATATGATGAATAATGGTGATTTGGTGATGATAATGATAATTTTATTTAGATATATCTGAAGTTGCGTAATAATGGTGGTATGATGAATAATGTTGATTTGATGATGATAATGATCATTTTATTTAGGCATGTCTGTGAAGTTGAGTAATAATGGTGGTATGATGAATAATGGTGGTATGGTGAATAATGTTGATTTGATGATGATAATGAACATTTCATTTAGATATATCTGTGAAGTTGCCTAATATTTGTGATATAATGAATAATGGTGGTATGATGAATAATGTTGATTTGATAATAATAATGATCATTTTATTTAGACATCTCTGTGAAGTTGCGTAATAATGGTGATATTATGAGTAATAGTGATATGATAATAATAATGATCATTTTATTTAGATAAATTTATTCAGATATAGCCTATCTGTGAAGTTGAGCAATAATGGTGATATGATGATAATATATTGATAGCTTTATTTATAATGTTTATTGATAATGAGTCATTATATACGACTCAAGAGGAACATTCATATCATCTGAAACACGTCTGAGAATCTCCGAGAGATATCTCCAGGTATTTAGATATATCTCTGAAGTCGCGTAGTCATAGTGATCATAATCATTAAAATAATAATAATAGTGATATGATGAATAATGGTGATTTGGTGATAATAATGATCATTTTATTTAGATATATCTGTGACGTTGCGTAATAATGGTGGTATGATGAATAATGGTGGTATGATAAATAATGGTGATTTAATGATAATGATAATTTTATTTAGATATATCTGTGAAGTTGCGTAATATTTGTGATATGATGAATAATGGTGGTATGATGAATAATGGTGATTTGATGATAATAATGATCGTTTTATTTAGATATATCTGTGAAGTTGCGAATAATGGTGATATGATGAATAATGGTGGTATGATGAATAGTGGTGATTTGATGATAATAATGATCATCTCATTTAGATATATCTGTGAAGTTGCGTAATAATGGTGATATGATGAGTAATGGTGGTATGATGATAATAATGATCATTTTATTTAGATAATTTTATTTAGATATATCTGTGAAGTTGCTTAATAATGGTGATACGATGATAATTATGAAAGCTTTATTTGTAATTATTTTATTGATAATGGGTCATTATATTCGACTCAAGAGGAACACTCATATCACCTGAAACACGTTGGAAGATCTATGAACGTTATCTGCAGTTATTTAGACATATCTCTGAGGATGCTTAGTGATGGTGATCATGGTAATAATGGTGGTATGATGACTAATGGTGACATGATGATAATAATGATAATTTTATTTAGATATATCTTTGAAGCTGCGTAGGGATGTTGATCATCATAGTAATAATGGTGATATGATGGTGATAGTGATATTTTTATTCATAATGATTTTGTTAATAATGAGTCATTATATTCAACTCAAGAGGAGCAGGGAACATGTGACAGTAATAATAATCATATACTTATAATGATTTTATTGATAGTGAGTCACTATATTCAACTCAAGAGGAACAAGGAACATGAAGTAATAATAATGATCCTTTATTGATAATGATTTTATTGATAATGAATCATTATATTCAACTCAAGAGGAACATTCATATCATTTGAAACACGTTAGAGAATCTCAAAGATATCTGCAGGTATTTAGATATATGTGCGAAGTTGCATAGTGATGGGGATCACAGAAATAGTGGTGATATGATGATGATGATGATTTTATTTAATATGATTTTACTGATAATGAATCATTATATTCAACTCAAGAGGAACAGGGTACAATCATTTCATCTGAAGACCAACTTGTAAAAATATGACTATTGGAATATGCTAATACAAAAATAATTGAATAATAATGATGCTAATGATAGCTTTGTGTAATCATTTTATCGATAATGAGTCATTATATTCAACTCAAGAGGAACAGGGAACAATCATTTTATCTGAAAACGCGACTTGAAACAAAAAAGAATGAAAACACAACGTAAAAAAAAAAAATAGTATGAAAACGCAACTTTAAAAAATGGCTGCTGGAATATGCTGATTAAAAAAATTGACTAATAAGAAAATTGGTAATAAAGTATAAAAAACAGGCACACATTATTAAAACGACAGTAACCATGGTAGCTAAATAAACGTACGGCAAATCTGGATATAATAGGAACTTCAGCCTGGTACACAAGAAAGCGAGACTGGTTTTGGCATACACTGCCTTCAACAAGTACCTAATGACAGCTACTGATCTCATTCATAGAAGGGGAACCTGTTAGGAACACCTGTTAAGATTTGCAGGGAAGAGAGAGAGGCGAGAGAGAGAGAGAGAGAGAGAGGAGAGAGAGAGAGCGGGGTGGGGAATATAGGGGGGAGAAGCAAGAGGGGAGGGAAGGGGGGAAAGATTCCAGGGAGAAGGAAAGCACTGGTCGAATTCATTCCTAAGAAAAAAGGGGACCTGTTAGACCACCTGTTAGAGACTTGCAGGGAAAAGAGAAGGGGAGGGGGTATAAAATAGGCTAAGGGGGAGGAGGAGGAGCAGCAGCAGTTGATGGGGAGGGGGAGGGTGTGAGGAAGAAGGAAAGGGAGAATGAACAGCTTAGGCCAGTTCACGACTTTAATAACTTCTGGGCCGTTCTGATAATTAACTTGCCACAAGTTGGGGAGAGGATAGGCCAGTCTTTCCTCTCACTCCTCCTCTCTCCTCTCCTTCCTTTCTCTTTCCCTTTCCCGTCCTTTCTATTCCTCCCCCTACCCACTTTCCTTCCCTCCCTTTCTCTTTCTCTCACTCTGTCGTATGCTACGAGGATTCGTCGCGAGAGATTAAAAAGTACTTTTCAACTCTTGGTCCTATAAGAGTTCGTTTTATTGATGGCGAAGACTAATGTATATTCATTTTTTTATTGTGTGGGTGCGGGAATTATTCTAAACGTGTATTCTACTTTTGTCCCTTTCACGTGTGTTCATTTGATCTTCAGAGAGAGAGAGAGAGAGAGAGAGAGAGAGAGAGAGAGAGAGAGAGAGAGAGAGAGAGAGAGAGAGTTGGAAGTTACCTGGTATTTTCATTCCCTAAAGGCGTAATGTTAGTAACATCGATTACACTGATGGCTGTAATTCCTTGATAATTACAAATCCGAGCTGGGTAATCCCCCATTACCGTTAGCATCTCATAATAATAATAATAATAATAATAATAATAATAATATAATAATAATAATAATAATAATAATACAGTATGATATACGCAGGAATCAATTTTCATAACAAGGTCATTACGTATACTTGAGTCTTCGAGATGGACGGCTAACCTCGTCCCTTTTTCAATTTTGCCCAGCTGTTGGGAATGTGCGTGTGTGTGTGCGTGCTTGTGTGTGTGTGTGCGTGTGTGTGTTACTATCTGTGGCAACTGGGTCATCTTACCTGTTCCAATTAGCCACCGACCTCTAGGAGGTTTGCTCTTTACGATTGCTCTTTTACAATTTGTCTCTGGTACTTGTAAAATGAGGTCTTGCGCGGTCAGTTATTAGAATCTAGTGGCCGCTTGTTTATGCTGGATTATTGATGCTAGAGTGTTGATCGGTGATTATTGATGCTAGATCATTTTCCTTGATTATTGATGCTAGATTATGTATCCTAGATTACTGATAATAGATTATTTATCTTAGATTATTGATGCTAGATTATTTATCCTATATTATTGATAATTGATTATTTATTTTAGATTATCGATGCTAGACTATTTATCCTTGATTATTAATGGTACATTATTTATCCTACATTATTGATGCTAGATTATTTATCCTACATTATTGATGCTAGATTATTTATCCTAGATTATAAATGCTAGATTATTTATCCCAGGTTATTTATCCTAGATTATTTATCCTACACTATTGATGCTAGATTATTTATCCTAGATTATTGATGCTAGATTACTTATCCTACATTATTGATGCTAGATCATTTATCCTACATTATTGATGCTAGATTATTCATCCTAGATTATTGATGCTAGATTGTTTATCCTAGATTATTGATGCTAGATATTTATCCTGCACTATTGATGCTAGATTTTTTTATCCTAGGTTATTGATAAGGCCCCTAGCTGCAACCCCTTTCGTTCCTTTTACTGCACCTCCTTTCATATTATCTTTCTTCCATTTTACTGTCCACCTTCTCGTAACAATTGATTCATAGTGCAAATGCGAGGTTTTCCTCCTGTTACACCTCTCAAACCTTTTACTGTCAGTCTCCATTTCAGCGCTGAATGACCTCATAGTTCCCAGTGCCTTGGCCTCTGGCCTAAATTCTGTATTCAATTGAATTCATAAGTGCTAATAGATGACTTACCAAGAGCACAAAAAACTAGTGCAAAATTACGTAGTCGTGCAAAATAAAACGACAACCAAAAAAAAAATCTTTTTAAAGCATTCAATTCTAGTTGGCTTCAAAGGACAGTTACGTTTGACCTAAAGAGAAACTCCCCGACAGGATTTAAGCGATGTTCTCATTCTCCCCAAGAAAATGTTGCCGAAGTACACCCACCCCCCTCCCCGCCCCCTCCAAATATCCTCTAAATCCTGAAGATCCCTCTCAGAGTCCTTCAACTTTAGGATGGGAGAGCCACAGTCCTCAGACAGTCAGAGTGGCTCCTTTATAGACTATTCTGGTTAGGATAAGTCAACGATGGTTATCTAGAATTATCTAGAATTGTCTAGACTCGTCGTCTTTAGGCATTGTGGATGCCCCCTTCCGTTCCACTACCTTTAAGTTAAAGAGAGAGAGAGTACCTTCATCATTGTACTTGTTACCTTTTGTTTATGTAAGTGTATTTTATCGACATTTTTATTCATTGTTAAGATATTCATCACTGCACTTGTTGCCTATGTTTATATAAGAACATTTCAGTGACATTGTTATTCATTATTAAGATATTCATAGCTGTACTTGTTATCTTTGTTTATTTAAGTATATTTTATAGAAATTTTTATTTATTATTGAAATATTCATCACTGTACTTGTTGCTTTTGTTTATATAAGAATATTTTATTGACATTTTCATCCATTTTTAAGATATTCATCACTGTACTTGTTGCTTTTGTTTATTTAATTATATATATTTTATTGGCATGTTTATTCATTAAGATATCCATCACCGTACTTGTTGCTTTTGTTTATTTAAGAATATTTTATTGGCATATTTATTTATTATGAAGATATTCATCACCGTACTTGTTACCTTTGTTTATATGAGCATATTTCAATGACATTTTTATATTAATTTCTAAGATATTCTCTGTACTCGTTATCTTTCTTTATTTAAGAATACTTCGTTGATATTTGTATTAATTTTTTTTATGACATTTCTGTTTTTATTCTGACAAGTGTTCTTAGACTGATTTTTCTATGCTGTTGAATGGAATATTCAGAATCATTACGGAGATCGTAAATATAGATACGAAATTTCTATACTCTCGCTAAATTTTCCATCTGTATAAATTTAATTATTACTAACCATTCTTTCGTTCTGCATTCCATAAGTATACCCTGACATATCGTTTTAGATTATATGATGGGCTATATATATATATATATAGAGCATATATATATATATATATATATATATATATATATATATATATATATATATATATATATATATATATATATATATATATATATATATATATATACATATATATGTATATATGTGTGTATAATTCTTATATAATGAGCAGGAGAGACATTAAATATATAGAGTATATATATATATATATATATGTACAGTATATATATATATATCAATATATATATATACACATACATACATACATACATACATACATACATACATACATTCATATATATGCATAAACTCTCAAGTACATCCCGACACACTTATCAATCTAGCGTACACGACGCGGGTCATTGAAATTCACATTCCCATTCCCATTCAGAACGAAAAGCGGACGTCGAGATCATTGCGTCATTGCAACATCCTTCCGCCTGCCATGACAATTCGCCGCACCCACTTCTGTAACCTTACTTAGTGGCGTATCTTGCGTCAACAAATAATACGCGATGGAGGATGTTCCCCTTCGAGGCGTATTCTCTCTCTCTCTCTCTCTCTCTCTCTCTCTCTCTCTCTCTCTCTCTCTCTCTCTCTCTCTCTCTATATATATATATATATATATATATATATATATATATATATATATATATATATATATATATATATATATATATATATATATATATATATATATATATATATATATATATGTATGTATGTATATTTGTTTGATTCTATCTCTTCAACAGTTTTAAAGAAGAACGATTCAAGGAAAGACACAAACTGAAGAAATGTGACCAGGAACTGCTTTTGATTTAGCTAAGTATGAGAATGTGTCCTTATTATTATTATTATTATTATTATTATTATTATTATTATTATTATTATTATTATTATTATTATTATTACAGGTTTTGTTAAACGAAATGGCAGTTTCAACAGCATTTATTTTATATAGTAAACGCTCAATTCGTCTTATTATTATTATTATTATTATTATTATTATTATTATTATTATTATTATTATTATGCATCAAAGTTTGTAAGACGTTGAGGAGCCTTAATTCTTACGCACCCCAGTTTGGAGGTACGAAATAATAATAATAATAATAATAATAATAATAATAATAATAATAATAATAATAATAATAATAATAATAATAATAATAATAATAATCAGGACCCATTCTGCTTTCCTACCTGAGTTCGAAAGTAAGAAATGAAATTCAGCTTGCGCTAAATATCAACATCACCAGCTTAACATCATAACATCCCACTACTAACAGTTCTGTTATGGTATCATTAAACATCTTCTCTCTATGAATAACATCTGCACAGCATCATAACATCCCCTACGTGCAGTTCAGTTGTTACGGTACCATTAAACATCTTCTCTCACTAAATAACATCAACACAAATAGTACCATCAAACATCTTCACATCATAACATCCCCTACGTGCAGTTCAGTTCTGTTATGGTACCATTAAACGTCTTCACAACATCATTACGTTCCCTACGTGCATTTCAGTTCTGTTATGGTACTATTAAACATCTCCACAACATCATAACATCCCCTACGCGCGTTTCAGTTCTGTAAACATCTTCTCTCATTAAGTAACATCAGCACAACATCACAACATCCCCTACGTGCAGTTCAGTTCTGTAAACATCTTCCCTCACCAAATAACATCCCCTGCGTGCATTTCAAATCTGTAAACATCTTCCCTCACCAAATAACATCACCACAGCATCATAACATCCCCTTCTTGCATTTCAATTCTGTAAACATCTTCCCTCACCAAATAACATCACCACAGCATCATAACATCCCCTTCTTGCATTTCAATTCTGTAAACATCTTCTCTCACCAAATAACATCCCCTGCGTGCACTTCAGGAATGTAAACATTTTCCCTCACTAAATAACATCAGCAAAGCATCAAAACATCCCCTACGTTCCCTTCAGTTATGTTATGTTACCATTAAACATCTTCTCTCACTAAATAACATCAGCAAAGCATCAAAACATCCCCTACGTTCACTTCAGTTCTGTTATGTACCATTAAACATCTTCCCTCACTGAATAACATCAGCACAGCATCATAACATCCCCTACGAGCAGTTCAGTTCTGTAAACATCCTCCCTCACCAAATAACATCAGCACAGCATCATAACATCCCCTACGAGCAGTTCGGTTCTGTAAACATCCTCCCTCACCAAATAACATCAGCACAACATCATAACATCCCCTACGTGGAGTTCGGTTGTGTCACGGTACCATTAAGCATCTTCCCTCACATGGCCCAAGAGATGACACAGGTTGTAAAGGTTTTTGCCTTTCCTCACCTCGGCTAATGATTCTCGGCGTCACTCTCAGCTCTGTCACACGAATCAGGTACGTTTGGAAATGGACCAGTAATTGGCAATTTGCGTTAATTTACTCTTGCTTAACGAAATCCGTGCAAAATGGTTTTTTTTTATTTTATTTTTTTTTTTTGAAAGGGTTGCTTATGGAACGCGATAGATATATTGATATATAAGTTTAAGTTTCATCATTCTTGTTTTTTATTATTCTTTGGGGATGGTATGATGAGATTTGCTCCTTTTTGTATGTCAGTTCTCCTCACTCGCACATTTCACACGCACACACACACTCACATATACATTACAAATACACACGCACACACACACACACACACACACATATATATATATATATATATATATATATATATATATATATATATATATATATATATATATATATATATTATATATATTTATATATATATATATATATATATATATATGTATATATATAATTATTATGTATATATGCATATATTATATATATTATATATATATATATATAACTCATAACCTTCTGATTACAGAATCAACAGAATAACTTATATCAGTAAAAAAGATGCTTGCAAAAATCTCAAATACCTTTCTCTCTCTCTCTCTCTCTCTCTCTCTCTCTCTCTCTCTCTCTCTCTCTCTCTTAAGAATTGGATCAGTCATTATAAAGTATTGATCTGGTTTCGTTATACGTCAAAGCTGTTCCTCCTTTTTTTTTTTTTATCTGTGTTCTATGTTCTGCTTTCTTCTGATGTAACAATTCTCAAATGCTACTTATAAAGAATTGTAGTTCCTCTTTTCAATTGATATCAGTTGAAACACCAAAAGCAGCATTAAAAAAGTAGCATAGCAAAGGTTCCTCGTTAGCAGATCAAGTCCTATATCAGCAGGATAACGCATCCTAACATCTCATCCTTAAGCTGTAGTCTTATGACAGGTACTCGAACACTCAGCGCGCGTCCGAAACGTAAAACCGATAGCCGGAATCGATTCCACCGTCGGCTTTCGAACGAAGTTTCGAACGAAGTTTCGAACGAAGTCGTCTGATACTTAAGTGGCATTCAAACGAACGCGGGCGGTTCCGACAATAATCCAAGCAATTGTTGCGGGAAGGGTATATAAAGTAAGTCGTGGTCAAGGGGAGATGAATCGGACGCGGGCGGTGTGGCTGTTACAAGTTGATTATGGCTATGGCGCCCACACAAAAGGCCGCCTTCCCGATCTATTGTCCCGCCACTACCTCTGTGGCTCCCTGATACCAGACGTTAAGAACACCTGTGCCTGTGCTCTGAAGGGGGTGGGGAAGGGGGAGGACAGGGGGAAGGGCAGGGGAGTAAGGGGGTTACGACAGAGAGAGAGAGAGAGAGAGAGAGAGAGAGAGAGAGAGAGAGAGAGAGAGGTGATGGAGGATAAAATATCAATTATTAAATTCGCATTGAGAATATAAAAATAGTAATTACTATATATATATATATATATATATATATATATATATATATATATATATATATATATATACATATACGTGTATGTGTATATATATTATATATATGTAGATATATATTTGTTATATATAAATTATATATATGAATATATATTTATATAAATTATATACACATATATATAATATTTATATTATATATATATATACATATATATATATATATATATATATATATATATATATATATATATATATATATATATATATATATATATATTATTACAGGCAGTGAAGTCTCAACTTATCACACTTCCACTGACAAATCTGTATCTGAATTTTAATAATGCAATCTGCAAGGGGAGTTCATTGTTGGTTACTGTTATATTTACACAAGTCTGGTCATTGTAAGGAAGAAACTTCAAGAGAATTGGAGTTCATTTCTTTAGCTAATACACCACACCCTCTAGTGTCACATCTCTCCTCAATCTAGCCTTAGGATGCGTAGTCTACTGAAGTTAGTGTGAGGTGCACTGTAGGCGTTACTTAAGGTTCTTTGCAGCGTCCCTTCGGCCCCTAGCTGCAACCCCTTTTCATTTCTTTGCCTGTACCTCCGTTCATATTCTCTTTCTTCCATCTTACTTTCCTCAACCTTCTCCTAACAGTTTTCCTCCTGTTACGCTTTACAAACCTTCTTTATTCTCAGCTTTCCCTTCAGTGCTGAATGACCTCATCATAGCTCCCAGCGCTTGGCCTTTGGCCTAAATTTTATATTCCATTCACTCCCTAGCCATTATTTCATCCTCCAACTATCCTTATCCCTTATCTTCTTACCCACTTGCTCAGGTTTCCTATCACTGAGGTTTCAGTTTGGATCAAAAACGTTCTGAGATGTCTAGATGAGACACTGCCCAGTGCAAAACGGTCACATTTTAGCCCCTTGCTTCAAAGCCTGTTGAACAGTATTCCTGGCAGTGCTTATAAGTGTAACAGAGGATGTAAAGCAACTGTAAGGCACAATATATGTATGTTTATGTATATATATATATATATATATATATATATATATATATATATATATATATACATATATATATATGTGTGTATTCATGAAGCTACAAATGTTGTTTAATATCAAATTCACGCTACTTCGGGAATATCCCCGATGGGGAATTATCACCGAAGGGGAATTTATAAGTGATAAATAAATGGATCGGTACTGCCGGGTCGAAACCCGGCGGTACCGATCCATTTATCACTTATAAATTCCCCTTCGGTGATAATTCCCCCATCGGGGATATTCCCGAAGTAACGTGAATTTGATATTAAACAACATTTTTAGCTTCATGAATGTACAGTATATAAATCACGGTGTGATAAAAATTTTATATATATATATATATGTATGTATATTATATATACATATATATTATATATATATTAAAAATTATTTAAAATATATACCTATATATTTATAAATTTATATGTAATATATATATCTATAAATATAAATGTATATATATATATAATATACATATGTATACAATATATATATATATATATATATATATATATATATATATATGTATATATATATATATATATATATATATATATATATATATATATATATATATATATATATATATATATATCACGCAATTCATAATTTTATGACTTATGTTTTTTTAGTTGGGAGCGAACTTACCTTTCCATTGGAAGACCTGGGTTCGATCCCGATATGGGTCCGAAATTCATTTCTGTTCCACACTTGATGGTGTGTTGATTACTTCTATATATATACTCGTATATATATATATATATATATATATATATATATATATATATATATATATATATATATATATATATTACTCTGAATTTTCTTCAAGTTATGTTAGCAAGTTAACGATTTTTTTTTATTTGAGTAACAACAATAAAAGAAATATTTTAACTTTCGTGTTCAAAAATACGGGTGAAGAGACTCACGAAATAAACGCATTACATTTGCTAAGACAGAAAGCAAATATATATATATTTATATATATATATATATATATATATATATATATATATATAATTTTCCCTAGTGAATAAATGGATAAAATTAAAAACCTGTTCAGTTGCCCCTTAAAAAGAATTTAATAAGAAAGAAATATTCTCTTAATGAGGTGAATTATGTTGAAGCCTCTAATGATGGTTATTTGAGGACAGGTGTTGGGTGTGTTCCCCTTATATCCTCTCTCTCTCTCTCTCTCTCTCTCTCTCTCTCTCTCTCTCTCTCTCTCTCTCTCTCTCTGTTATAATTGCATTCTTTGATCTTCATGCTCTCTCTCTCTCTCTCTCTCTCTCTCTCTCTCTCTCTCTCTCTCTCTCTCTCTCTCTGTGGTTATCTTTCATTCCTCTTTCTCTCCTTCTCTAAAAAACAATAAGTGCATGCTTTGATCCTAGTATATGCTCTCTCTCTCTCTCTCTCTCTCTCTCTCTCTCTCTCTCTCTCTCTCTCTCTCTCTCTCTCTCTCTCATCTGTCTTTCTGGTATTCTTTCATCCTTCCTTTCTCTCTTTCTCTAAAAAATAATAAGTGCATGCTTTGATCCTTGTATATGCCCTCTCTCTCTCTCTCTCTCTCTCTCTCTCTCTCTCTCTCTCTCTCTCTCTCTCTCTCTCTCTCTCTCTCTCTCTTTTCATTCGTCTATCTCTGGTATTCTTACATCCTTTCTTTCTCTCTTTCTCTAGAACACAATAAGAGCATTCTTTGATCCTTGTGGATGCTCTCTCTCTCTCTCTCTCTCTCTCTCTCTCTCTCTCTCTCTCTCTCTCTCTCTCTCTCTCTCTCTCTCTCTCTCTCATCTATCTCTCTGGTATTCTTTCACCATTTCTTCCTCTCTTTCTCTAAAACACAAAAATGCATTCTTTGATCCTTGTATATGCTCTCTCTCTCTCTCTCTCTCTCTCTCTCTCTCTCTCTCTCTCTCTCTCTCTGCGCTGCGCCCCATCCCTCGGCCTCATTAGAAATGGTCAGGGCAAGAAGGATACGCACGCCAAAGGAAAATATTAATAAGGGGAGATAATTATGGAAAATATATTCTTTCCTCTAACAGGTTTTTAATCTTTTCCGTAAACGATTTCCTTCTCTCTCTCTCATTACTCGGGCAATACTGAGGAAAAGGGCGGCGCCCTTGTTTTCCGAGTTCCACCTTCTGGAGGAGGCCTGTGGTGCGCCTTCGGAAATTGTTCGTGTTCACTATTGTTGTCTCGTATTTAATGGATACAAGGCCCCTAAATATATCATTTAAAATCTTTGATCAGGCTTTTGTTCAAGAATAATGTTCGTTTCGTTGAAATGAAATTATTTGTCAATATATTTAGAATTTAGATTGTCTGCCTCTTACTCGAGGAAACTAATCTTTTGGCCCACAAATATCATTCATAGCAGTTTCTTCGTAGTCTGTTCATTTCTATTTTATATTGTTCATTTACTTTTAGTTCCCTTATAGTAGAATATATGTTAGCGTTTAATAGCTTATAGTGGGCTGTATGTCAGCATTATCCTGTGAATGCAGTTTAAACTTAAAATCAAAATCACAACAATCTTATACTTTATTCAAAGTAACAAATATTGCATTCTACATTCATAACGTCCATTTGAGTAGGATCAACATTTCTCCGTTTGTTTTCGTGTGAATAGTAAAGAAATATATTTATAAAATGGAAGCATTCCAAGAGAAACAGAACTGGACTTCACGTGGACTCTGGACTTCACGTGGACTTTACCGAGACGTAAAAATAATTTCCCCCGTAGGGGAATAGTGCCGTCAGTGCACCTCGCGGGGTGCACTGTAGGCATTGCCAGAGGTTCTTTGCAGCGTCCCTTCGGCCCCTAGCTGCAACCCCTTTCGTTCCTTTTACTGTACCTCCGTTCATATTCTCTATCTTCCATCTTGCTATCCGCGCTCTCCTGACGATTATTTCATAGTGCAACTGCGAGGTTTACCTCCTGTTACACCTTTCGAACCTACCTACTCTCAATTTCCTTTCCAGTGCTGAATGACCTCATAGGTCCCAGTAAAATTGGTCTTTGACCTAAATTCTATATTCCATTCCATTCCACTAAATAATTTCATTCCCAGAACATCTTGGGTTGTTTATTTAAAAAAAAATATATATATAGAAGATTTCACTGCGAAATTCGAGATCCACTTGACGAAAAATTAAAACAATATTAACAGAACATCATAAGAAAGAATCCCCAAAATACCAAATAACCTCATTTAAAACCAAAAAGTCACCCAAATCTTTGGGTTTTGTAATGTTACTCGCATAAGAGATTGCATGTGTTACAGACACTAGCTGAGAGATACTGAAAAAGTATATATATCACTATGACATTTATTAACTAATGATATAGATTATTATTATTATTATTGTTATACTTACATTGTATATATATATATTTATATATATATTTATATATATGTATGTATATATATACATATATATATATATATATATATATATATATATATATATATATATTATTCTTATATACTGTATATATGTATATATATATTAATGAATATATATATGAATATATATAGAGATAGATAGATAGATATATAGATATGATATATATATATATATATATATATATATATATATATAATATATATATATATATATATATATATATATAAATATATATATATATATATATATATATATATATATACATATAACAATAATAATAAATCATTTAACACATACTTCAAAAAGTACTCACGTGAACATGACACAGAAGTGTCTTTAGGACATACACTGTGTTTTCAACGCCACCTCCCCCACCCCCCACCCATTCTCTCGGCAGAAGACTACGAGAGGACTTTCAAAATGCAGAAATCCAAAATGTCCTTTGATACGAAAATATCAGGAGCCGCCACCAGAGCCTGACAACCAATAGCCTATTAGGCCGGTGGAAAAATTAGAGGTTCAGAAGAAGAAGAAGAAAGGATATGGGGAAAAAGGGCTTTGGAAAATGAAGGGGGGAGAGAGAGAGAGAGAGAGAGAGAGAGAGAGAGAGAGAGAGAGAGAGGGAGAGAGAGACTGCTGGATACCGGAGCAGACAACGAGGAAATGATTGGGGGAGAGAGAGGAGAGAGAGAGAGAGAGAGAGAGAGAGAGAGAGAGAGACGGGGGGGTTGGGGGGGAAGGAGAGAGTATTATATCTTGTGAGAGGAAGAACTATTGAAAATACTGAAAGAGAGAGAGAGAGAAAGATCATTAGTACTGTAACTTAAACTATATTATGTGGAGGAAATATTGAAAAATAATGAGAGAGAGAGAGAGAGAGAGAGAGAGAGAGAGAGAGAGAGAGAGAGAGAGAGAGAGAGAGAGAGAACCAATATAAGAGAAAAAGAAAAAAGTATCATTATTATGGTAAGAGGAAAAAGCATTGAAAATAATGGAGAGAGAGAGAGAGAGAGAGAGAGAGAGAGAGAGAGAGAGAGAGAGAAGAAGAAGAAGAAGAAGAAGAAGAAGAAGAAGAAGAAAGAATGGCAATATTACTGTAAATCATACTGTACGAGGAAGAAGTATTATTAAAAATAATGTAGAGAGAGAGAGAGAGAGAGAGAGAGAGAGAGAGAGAGAGAGAGAGAGAACACCGATACAGAAAGAGAAAAATAAGAATGAATGATTATCATTATTTTTGTAACTCACACGAAGAAGAAGAAGAAGAAGAAGAAGAAGAAGAAGAAGAAGAAGAAGAAGAAGAAGAAGAAGGAGGAGGAGGAGGAGGAGGGAGAAGCAGAGATCAAGATCAATTATTGATTATGAGTAATTTCCCCATTACGTACTCATTAACGTAGTCATTAAGATTAAACCTGTGGAGACCCCAGGTGTATTGGGTGATAGGAAGCGGCTTCATATTCGACATTTTGGCTGAGGTGCAGAATCCAAGACTTGAATTGCCTGGCCTTTTTTTTTTTTGTGTGTGTTTGTGTATTTTTGTGTATGTGTTTATGTATTTGTGTGTTTGTGTCTGTTTTTGTATTTGTGTTTTTGTGTTTGTGTATTTGTGTGTCTATGTATTTGTGTGTTTTTGTGTTTGTGTATTTTTGTGTCCGTTGTATTTTTGTGTTTGTGTGGTTGTTTTTGTGTCTGTGTTTGTGTATTATGTGCCTGTGTGTTTTTTTGTGTCTGTGTTAATGTATTTGCGTGTTTGTGTGTATTTGTTTGTTTGTGTATTTGTGTGTTTGTGTGTTTTTGTGTGTTTCTTTGTTCTTCGTCAGAGTTTTGTCTTGGAATGTATATATATATATATATATATATATATATATATATATATATATATATATATATATATATATATATAAATATATATATATATATATATATATATATATATTATATATATATATATAAAATATATATATATATATATATATATATATATATATATATATATATATATATATATATATATATATATTAGTTATATATATATATATATATATATATATATATATATACATATATATATATATATAGTTATATATATATATATATATATATATATATATATATATATATATATATATTTGCTTTTGTTGATTGACAGCAGTTGGGATTTCTCTCTCTCTCTCTCTCTCTCTCTCTCTCTCTCTCTCTCTCTCTTTCTCTCTCTCTTTTTCTCCTCTCAGCATTTGCAATTTTATCTCTAATGTTTCTAGTTTTTACATTTTATTACCAATGTCTCATGCGTGAGCAATTGTAAATCTGTTGATTCATAAATATATACATATATATATTTATTTATTTATAAATATATAATATAGTATATATATATATATATATATATATATATATATATATATATATATATATATATATATATAATAAATTTTTACATCTGGTATAAGGTTGAATCTCTTCGTAGGGGAATATTAATGTTACTTTTTGCCAAGGAAACACACAGACAGGCGGACTTAGGAATTATAAGTAGGTATTTCATGTCAAGCCTACTCAGCATCTGAAGTAAACTTGAAAGTGATTTAAACACCACGATTATGTAAAGAAAAGAAAACTCCAGAGAGATAGAAGAAACATTATTGTTACAGTGTTTATTTTAACGAGTGGCTCTCTCATATAAGAGATGGCAAAACGATTAGGTTTTGTTTGTAATGAGAATATGAACAAGGAAAAAAATAGTGGTTAGAAAAGGGATAGGAAAAACAAAACACTTAAAAAAAAACGACCACTGAAGAGGGGAATAATTGTAGATATAATACGATGAACATGAACGAATATAAAAACGTAGGTGAGAGTCGAGACTTAGTTTCTGAACAGAAAAAAAATAAAATGCAAATGTTGTTCAAAGTTTGCCTCACAAGCTATCATGCGACTCGGTCTAGAATCTTAAATATGTGGTGTGTGAGTGAAAGTGTGCAATTTTCACACACATTTTCACAAACATTCGAGACTGAAGAACCAGTGCACGATGCCTGAAGTCAGGACTGATACGGCGTTCCGATATTATAAATGAAGATTCAGTTAATACCAGACTTTTTTTTTTAAGTGAGGGTATCCATTAAGAGATATTTCAAATGAGGTGATGTGCAGCCGTCCCTCTCTCTCTCTCTCTCTCTCTCTCTCTCTCTCTCTCACACACACACACACACACAAACGCTGCCTGTTTCTTTTCAGCCGTATTCATAAATTATATGTTCATGTATACATACACATACATACATACATACATACATACACACACACACACACACACACACACATATATATATATATATATATATATATACATATATAAATATATATACATATGTATATGTGAATATATAAATTATATATATACATATATATATATTTATTATATATATATATATATATACATATATATAAATATAAATACATATGTACATACATACACATAAATACACACGGCTGAAAAGAAATAGGCAGCGGTCAACATCCAACAACTGAAGTACCAATAATCTCTTTGTGAACATATCTTCAAGTACTTACCAGTGCGCCTTCAAAGTCCTTGACCAACACTCGTCGCGTTGTCTGTGGAAGAAAACAAACCATAAAATATTTCCTCGTCCTGTTTTTTTTTTTTTCTGGAGGGGTGTGTTTGTTTGTTAGTTTTTTTTTTTTTTTTGTGGGGGGAAGGATTTCTGCGGTACTTGTTGTTCTAGTTTTACCACTTTGGCTCTTAATGATTGTTTACCTGTTACAAAACAGCGGTTGCTGCTCTTGACATTGTAGGAAAAGACATATTTTTTTATTCAAGATTATTATTATTATTATTATTATTATTATTATTATTATTATTATTTTTTTTTTTTTTTTTTTTTTTTTTGAAAACAATTATTTTTATTGAAGATTATATTTTGCAAGACACATTTTATTACTCATTGTTATATTTTTTGGGGGGAACCATATATTTTTATTTAATATTATATATTTTGGGAAATTTTTTACTCGATTATATTTTTTTTGGATAATACATTTTACTACTCATTATTATATTTTTGCGGGGAAGCACGTATGTTTTTATTTGATATTATATATTTTGGGAAAACATATTTTTATCAAGATTATTATTATTATATTATTAATATTTTGAAAAACAAGTATTTTTTTATTCAAGATTATATTGTTTTGGAAAACATATTTTATTACTCATTATATTTTTGGGGGGGAAACACGTATATTTTTTAATATATATTGGGAAAACATTTTTTCAAGATTATATTATTTTTTGGAAAACAAGGATTTTTTTATTCAAGATTATATTTTTTTACAAAATATTTTTTTACTCATTATTATATTTTTGGGGGGAAACACGTATATTTTTGTTTAATATTATATACTTTTGGAAAACTTTTTTTTTTAAGATTATATATTTTTTGGGGAAACAAGTATTTTTTTATTCAAGATTATTTTTTGCTAAACATATTTTATTACTCATTATTATATTTTCGGGGAAAACACTTCCATTTTTATTCAAGATTGTATATTTTGGAGAAACTTTTTTTTCAAGATTATGTTATTTTTGGAAAACAAGTATTTTTTTTATTCAAGATTATTTTTTTTTGCAAAACTTATTTTTTTACTCATTATTATATTTTTGGGGGGAAGCACGTATATTTTTATTTAATATTATATATTTTGGGAAAACATTTTTTATTCAAGATTATATTTTTTTGAAAACATATTTTATTACTCAAGAAAATATATTTTTGTACTTAAGATTATATTTTTGGGGAAAAAATATTTTTTATTCAAGATTATATTTTTTCATTCAACATTATATTTTTTTGGAAACCGCATATTTTTTTTTTATCAAGATTATATTTCTCTGAAAAACACAATTTTTTTATTCAAGATTTTTTTTTTGGGGGGAAAACGTATTTTTTTTATTCAAGATTATATTTCTCTTTAATTGAAATTAAAGAAACGATAGTCAATGACCAAACGCTATTAGAAATTTTAAGATGCTGTTTTTTTTTTTTAATCCGAAACAGGTTTTCTTTCTTAGTAAAGATATAATTAAAAATACAGTAAGTGGAAGCAGTCATTTAGCATAGGTAATGACATTCTACCAACTGTTTTCTCTCTTAGCATAATGACGTTGTGGCTAGTACAGTTGGTAACGTGTTGGCCTCGTAATCTCGGGGACCAGCGTTCGCTCCCCGTCAAGGGGCGATTAGTGGGACTGTCTACTGGATGTGACTATATGGTGGCGGGTTGGGATTCTCGGCTGACGTCCGCCCTAGAGGCAGTAACCTTTGGGAGGACTGAAGGCAACAACTAAAAATTTAACTGTTAACGTTAACTAAATGGAGCATCGGGTTTTTGCTTGACGTCACAGACTTGGGAATTCAGGGATTCAGTGAAACTTTCCTGAAGTGCCTCCTGAAACTTCAGCTGTCATACAGAGAATTGTTTCCTGCGTCTAAGAAAATTTAACATTATTCCTATGCTTTGTCGCCCCCAAAACAAAATTGTTAGAAAGAACGATAAGTGACGTACTATTTTTTTTTTACTAAATCCATATAAAGTTTTTCAGCCCCTCGATATATCCAGATGAAAGCAGAAATAATATATGATAATATAATATTATAATAATATATCCATTGGTATATGTAAAACCTAACCTTTGGAAAAATAAATTATAGAACGTAAGCTTCAGGATTAGGTTTAGAATATTCCAGTAGCGTAAGGAAATGGACTTTTGTTATAGAATATTACCGCATGAAAGAGAGAGAGAGAGAGAGAGAGAGAGAGAGAGAGAGAGAGAGAGAGAGAGAGAGAGAGAGGTGTGTGTACTAAAATTTAGTCAGTGTATGGCTTGAGTTTCATCATTAGGTTAAAAAATATTCCACTGGAATAGGGAATTGGACTTTGGTAGAAAATATTGTTGTATTGAAAGAGAGAGAGAGAGAGAGAGAGAGAGAGAGAGAGAGAGAGAGAGAGAGAGATAGTACTCAGTTTTAGAGTCAGTATATGGCTTGAGTTCATCATGTCTGCTTTTATCTGCTCATCAAAACATTGCCCTCGTGAGAGAGAGAGAGAGAGAGAGAGAGAGAGAGAGAGAGAACTAAACTTTAGAGTCAATATAAGGCTTGAGTTCATCAGATCTTTTTTTTATATGCTCTTCAAAACATTTCCCTCGTGAAGCCAGAGAACAGTTTTGACTGCTTTCAAAAAGAAAATGTACCTTACAGTTTCCCAAACACAGATATATATATATATATATATATATATATATATATATATATATATATATATATATATATATATATATATAGTACTGTATATATATATATACTGTATATATATATATACTGTATATATATAATATATATACATATATATATAATATATATATACATATATAATATACATATATATATATAATATATATAAAACTATGGGTCACAGATTAAATGTTAGTATATAGATCCACATTCACGACCTTGAATGAGGTTGTATTCACAGACTGATCACTGTGACAGGAAGGCTTTCGCGTTGAAGAATCTGTTAGCAGTGATTAAAATCTCTGTACGAAAAGAGACGGGAAATTATTATAAGGTTACGAACAGGGCTGAGTGACAAATTGAATTAATGAGATACTCTTGAATGTATCTTCTTAGAACCTCTCTAGTCAGGGTCTTACCTTTTGTTTAGTTTTCTTTTATAGCATTATAGTACTTTGCGCACACATACACACATGCACACACACACACTCACACACACACACACACACACACACATATATATATATATATATATATATATATATATATATATATATATATATATATATATATATATATATACATGTATATATATGTATATATATATATATATATATATATATATATATATATATAATATATATACAGTATATATATATTATATATATGATATATATAATATATATATAATGAGTATATATATATATATTATAAATATATTAGGGAGATGTATACAAAAATAGTGGAAGGCCAACAAATAGACAAAAGTAAGAAAATGAGAGTACAGAAAATAAGTAAAACAAAAATTCTACACACATGCACACACAGGCATACACACACACATATATATACATACTTATATACACAAATGTGTATATATATATGTGTGTGTGTGTGTGTGCAAAAATGTATCAAGCATTTAATGTCTGTCTTCATTTTAAATGTGATGTAATGACGGGCGGGGGGGTGGGGAGAGCAAGCAATCTTTTATTGTCTCCTATGTTTCCTGGCGTTGTTCAGCAAATGAAATGATGTCAAGCATTTCAATCCCTTTACCTCTTTTTCCAGAAGATTTTGCTTTACTTAAAAGGTGAAAACGACGATTATCAAATGAAAGCTGTTTTGTTATTTGTTTTGACAAGATTATGTTGACTGGGATTTGATTTTTTTTTTTTTTTTTTTATAATCTTACCGCCTCTTCGTTCTACCTGCTATCCAGTAATGTGTTGTATTGCGCCACACTGTGCATCTTATGCACAGTATGAGAAAGAGCTGCTTAATATAATACGCTTTAATTTATCGTTAAGAGGTGGAGTAATGTAGTGTCTTGGGTCCAACTGAACTGAACTGCAATGTTTACATTTGTTAGCTTTTCATGAATTATATTAACAGAGGTCTTTCACATTCACAATTGATATCTTGTCCCCTTTTCCTACCGAGAGCAACGAGATTTGCTGAACAGCAGCGCCAGTATGCAGTAAATGTGCCTCGCTGTCGAACTTCTCAGCTCCAGAGGTCCTTTATTCCTCACACCGTTGGGCTGTGGAACAGTCTCCCAGAGGCTATTGTGCAATTGGAACTTCAAAAGGTCAAGCGAAGATGCAACACTTTACTACCCTAAAAGAATTCTCATTGTATTTTAATTATTTACTTAAATTTCTATGTATTTAATGAAAAATTCTATTTACTTAAAAATGTCTTAATTAATTTTTTTTCTTTTCTAATAAGTGATATCTTCATTCTGTATTTCTTATTACCTTCTGTTACTTCTTTCGAATGAACGCCATATTCTTTGGAAGCCTGAATTTCGGTGGGCTTGTTCCATATGAATAGGGTTCATATTCTGAATAATAATAATAATAATAATAATAATAATAATAATAATAATAATAATAAATAATTGATTACTAAAGATCTTTCTTCGGGTAGCTAAGCTAAAATTTCAAGGCAGAACATTGTGGAATATTTCTCTAGTTCAGGCCAAAGGTTTTGCTATTTATCACTGAAACTCATTAAGCCTGACACTCTCTTTTCAAAGTGTGGAGATCGCCGTAAGATAAATAAAAAAAAATAGTCATCATTTTACATAATTTTTCTACAGCATAAATTTACATTATTCAGTTCTGATGAAGGGAACACAAATTGAAACGTGTCACTTAATACACTGTAAAATAATTGTACGTCAGTGATGCATATATATGACTGGTAGAGATATTATTTAATGTGTAACAATTATTTAATGTGTAACAGTAGATCAGATTATAGGGGCAAAATGTTTTTGTTTTCAAAACCTCTCAGGAGTTTAATATTCGCTGTTGTACATCTCATGTATCTCAGTACCACTCATGTTATGTACAACTGATGTATATATGTGTATGGGTGTATATACGTATGGATATATGCATGTGTATATATAATATATATATATATATATATATATATATATATATATATATATATATATATATATATATATATATACATACATATATGAACCATTTCTTTCTATGTAGGTATAAATATTTTATATATATATATATACATATATATATATATATATATATATATATATATATATATATATATATATATATATATAATGTGTGTGTGTGATTGTGTGTAATGGTATGAACACAGATAAACAGATACACATAAGCGACTGAAATGTTACATCTATTTCATTCTTAGCGGTCACATTTTCTCCATAGAATATACCTTTATACACAAGTAATAAAAAAAAAACTGAGCACACCTCATTGTAGAAATATAAAAAAAAAATAAACGCCACGTAACCTGGCTAATTAGGGGACTACGGACCATCATTTACCAACACAAGATGGAGAGAAGAGGAAAATGGGACGAAAAAGCGAATAAATTTTGGCATCTGCGTTTGAAAAATCCTTCCGAAGGAGGAGGAAGTGGAGGAGGAGGAGGAGGAGGAGGTGGTGGAGGAGGAGGAGGAGGAGGGTCGGCTGAGGGCTGAGACTGCAGGAGACACGTTGAATGGCCTCCCGGAGTCTATGGAGCTTTGGGGGTTAATGGATGGTAAGGGGGGGAGGGGGGAGAGAGGATTGTGGTTGGGGTGGGGGGGGTTAGGGATGGTACGGTCTAGAGGAGGGTCCACACTAAAGTCAAATTAAGGAGAGGGGAACAGACTGAAAGTCTGGGTCAGAGAGAAAAACACGAGGTACAAAAAAAAAGGAAAAAAATATTCCACAAAAAAAAAAACACGTATCGAAGGAAGGAATCATTTTTTTTTTTGCGTTGAATGCGAATACATATTTATTTACTGTAGTGATAATTCCATACATTAAAAAAGTATTGGTATACTTTTTTTATTTCTTGTTTTCACTAAAAAAAATATTCCACAAAAAAAGCTATCGAAGGGAAGGAATAATTTTTTTTTTGCGTGGAGTATGAATTTTTTTTTACTGAAGTGATAATTTCATACAATAAAAAAATATTGATATTATGAACTTGGAATACCCTTTTTATTTTTTTACTAAAAAAATATATAAAGAGGTATCGAAGGGAAGGAACCTTTTTTTCTGCGTGGAAATACAAATAATTTTTTTTACTGTAGTGATAATTCCATACAATTAAAAATATTGATATTATGAACACTGATACCCTTTTTTTAACTAAAAAAATATATTTCACATAAAGAGGTATCGAAGGGAAGGAATCTTTTTTTCTGCATGGAAATACGAATAATTTTTTTTTTTTTTTACTCTAGTGATAATTCCATACAATAGAAAGTATGATATTATCAGCATTGAAAACCCTTTTTTATTCCTTCACACTAAAAAAAAAATATTCCACAACAAGTGCTATCGAAGAGAAGGAACCATTTTTGTTTTCTGCGTGGAAACACGAATACCTTTTTTCTTTAACTTTGCCGACAATAACAGACGCTAGAGAGAAATAATGATATATATTATCAATGAAGACCTTTCTTCTCTCACGCGTACATGCAAATAAACAAAAGCGAGAAAAGACCTATTCTCATATACATATATATATATATATATATATATATATATATATATATATATATATATATATATATATATATATATATGTATACAAGTAATTAACTAGAATGAATATTTTTATTTTTGGACGGATAACGCCTCGCTGTATTATATTCTGCCAGCAAATACGTTGTTTTCATGTTACATTTGGAAGAATTCATTTGCAACATTTGCAGCATTTCACCCCACAAAAATGTCGAAGTCCTGTCGTTTTAATTTCTGATGGATTGGTTTTGCATCCCACCTAAACCAATAGCTTTACAGTTCACAGTACATTCCATCAGGAAGAAAATGTAACAAAGAAGACAGTTTTGCTTAAATCAGGATTGAAAAGAGAGAGAGAGAGAGAGAGAGAGAGAGAGAGAGAGAGAGAGAGAGAGAGAGAGAGAGAGAGAGAGAGAGAGTTGAACTTGAGTGACACCTGCACAGAAGTCAGAAATATGTCTACCTTTTTAAACACAGGGCATTAGTGGCAGCAAGGAATGAGGGGCAGGCATAAAATTCCAAAGCCTGTTAACAGAGGGGGAGAAATATAGCCACCTTGGAGGATGCTGCATGAAATTATATTAGAATTCCTCTCCTAGAGGCCCCCTCCTGTTTATTGTGTTCAAAGTTTAATTTGCTTTCAAGACAAAAAAAAGAAAAGTGGCAAGTAAATTAATCAAGTTTGTAAACAGAGGGGGCGAAAGCAAGTCACCTTGGGTGATGCTCCTCGAAAAATATTAGAACTCCCCTCCTAAAGGCCCCTCCCATTTGTAGTGTTGAAAATTCAGTTTCTATTCAAGAAGAAAAAACTTTCAAATGAATTCATCGATAAAGCTTCAACAAAAACAACAATTTAATTAATCAATAAAGCAAAAACAACAACAACAACAACGAAACTAATCAATAAAACTCCATCCTCACCTGGCCAATACCTGAGAAAATGGATAACCGCAATTTCGACGTCCCGTAAATATTCCGCGGCTAAGTTCCAAATTCATATTTTGCGGCGAAGTGAAAATCAGAGAGAAAATCCGCTTCAATATATCATTTCTTGACGGGATTTTCCTCCGTGTACTTAATTAATCCAGGCCCGAGTCGCCTGGATTACATGTAATTAAAATATCCGTATCCGATTGACAGGCCTTTGAAACGGCGGCCCTTTAATCAACCTCTAACATTAACCCCCAAAACCCCTCAGTTGCGACCTTTATTATAAAACCTCGTACCCCAGTTTTTTTTTTTTTCTTTTTTTTTATTTAGTGAGTTTCTCATTGCCTCTCTCTCTCTTTCTCTCTCTCTCTCTCTCTCTCTCTCTCTCTCTCTCTCTCTCGTTTCTTCCTTCGGGTTTTCGATTCTCTATGTAACCTTGTCTTACTCTCTCTCTCTTCTCTCTCTCTCTCTCTCTCTCTCTCTCTCGTCTTTACTTGTTTGTCGATTCTCTTATCTGTCGTCGTATATTCGTATATTCTCTCTCTCTCTCTCTCTCTCTCTCTCTCTCTCTCTCTCTCTCTCTTGTCGATTCTCTTATCTGTCGTCGTATATTCGTATATTCTCTCTCTCTCTCTCTCTCTCTCTCTCTCTCTCTCTCTCTCTCTCTCTCTCTCTCTCTTTTCGACTCTGTATTTAACCTCGTTTATTCTCTTGTATCCCTCTACCTTCTTCGCTTTTTTATTTTTCCTTTTCATTCGTTACGCTAATATCTAGCCTCTCTCTCCTTCGATTCTCTCTATCTGACCTCTTTTATTCTCTCGTATCTCTTTCCGTTCTTCTATTTCATTTTTCATCACTAATCTTCCTTCTTTTTATTGCCCTGTTTTGAATCTTCTACACTCTCTACTTCCTCAGCCCTTCGCTGTATATCACCTTCATTATTGCTATTTATCCTTTTTCTTCCCTTCCTCGTACTCTTTAATTGCCTTGTTTATCTTATTTGTTTACATACTGACTTTCGATCTTTCACTTTCTAGTATTTTTCATTTCTCTTATTTTCTGCTTAACCTTTCGTGTTCTCTCTTTCTAGTTGTCTTTTATTTCCTTTCGTCTTCGCCTCGTTTTATAATTTGTTGTGTCTTTTTTATTTTAGTTTTCGGTGTCTTGTTTCCTTTTTCGTGTTTCTGTAGTTTCTTTTACTTTCTTGTTATTTTCCATTTTTTTCTTTTTTTGTGGCAGGTTCGTCACTCCTGCACTCATTCATTTCCACCCGAATTCAGAATGGTTTTTATAGGCTTTAATTCTCTCTCTCTCTCTCTCTCTCTCTCTCTCTCTCTCTCTCTCTCTCTCTCTCTCTGAATGTGCTTCAGGTTTCAGAAAGGAAGGATACGGCGAGACCCAGATATGGGTATTTTTAATCTCCTTTCATCTGTCAAGCTATCTAACTGTCTATCTGGCTCTCTATCTATCCATCTATCTATCTATCTATCTTTCAGTCTGTCAGTCTATCAATCTATCGCTCTGCGTGCGTGTTTGTCTCTTATCTTAATTCGTGGGACTAATCAACTTTAAAGGCATTGAAACACCAAAGTAACATTTTTTCCCCCCGTGTTTTTTTTTTTCAAGGGCGAGGAGGAAGTCACACAGTTCTAAGAAAAAGAAGAAGAAGAAGATCCTTTTATTTCCATTTTTTTTATCTCTCGCCTTTTATGTACATTTTCTTCTTCGCCTCCTTCTCCCTCCCCCCCTCCCCCTCTCCCCCTTCTCGTTCTTTCTAGGACCGTCTCATTCTAATCAGAATCAAAAGAAGTGTTAATTAGGACGTGCAAAGATTTGCCGGAATCTTTTTTTTTTTTTATTTTCCTTTTTTTTTTCACGGTGACATTTCAATCAGGGTTTGAATGCTTCTCTGACATCCCGAGTGCTGGTCCGAAATGAAGGATTTCTACCCGGATTAGACTGCGTGGTGCCACTTCGTTCGAACCCCCGGCGTGAAAACAGCCGCGGCGCTGTCTTCCTCTTAGACATAGGGAGATGGAGGGGTCGGGGTAGAGAGAGAGAGAGAGAGAGAGAGAGAGAGAGAGTGTAGCTAGAGAGACAGAGAAGGTGTAGAGAGAGAGAGAGAGAAGGTGGAGAGAGAGAGAGAGAGAGTGTAGATAGAGAGACAGAGACAGAGACAAAGAAAGAGAGAGAGAAGGTGTAGAGAGAGAGAGACAGAGAGAGAGAGAGAGAGAGAGAGAGAGAGGGAGAGAAGGTGGGGGAGAGAGACAGACAGACAGAGAAAAAGAGAGAAAGGAAGGTATGGAGAGAGAGAAAGAGAAAAAGGAAGGTATGGAGAGAGAGCGATAGAGAGGGGAGGGGACTAGGGAGAGAGAGAGAGAGAGAGAGAGAGAGAGAGAGAGAGAGAGAGAGAGACAAAGAAAGAGAGAGAGAAGGTGTAGAGAGAGAGAGACAGAGACAGACAACAGAGAGAGAGAGAGAGAGAGAAAGAAATAGAGAAAGAAAGAGAGAGAAGGCGTACAGAGAGAAAGGGAAAGAGACTACCCATCGTTATAAATATCATAGAAATATCGTCAGATATATCCCCGCCTTGGGGAAATTTCGTTTGTAAGTACGCGAGGGTTGTTAATTTATCTCCCACAACCTGGAGCCCACAACCAGTGGCTTCCTCGTTTTGGGGGGTCGTTTCTGACAAGCAACCTTGTGATACGCTCTCTCAGCAATTTTTCGGAACGTCCCCATATCTGTTTAAATGCCAGTTATTATTATTATTATTATTATTATTATTATTATTATTATTATTATTATTATTATTATTATTATTATTATACAGAATGAAACGCCCCATTCGTATGAAACAAGCCTACAGGGGTAACTGACTGAAATTCACGCTTGCAAAGAATATTATTATTATTATTATTATTATTATTATTATTATTATTATTATTATTATTATTATTATTATTATTATTATTATTATTCAGAAGAAAAACCCATACGTATGAAACAAGCCTACAGGTAACTGACTTGAAATTCAAGCTTGCAAAGAATATTATTATTATTATTATTATTATTATTATTATTATTATTATTATTATTATTATTATTATTCAGAATAAAACGCCCCATTCATATGAAACAGGCTTACAGGGGTAACTGACTTAAAATTTAAGCTTGCAAAGAATTTTATTATTATTATTATTATTATTATTATTATTATTCAGAAGAAAACGCCCCATTCATATGAAACAAGCTTACAGGGTCCACTGACTTGAAATTCACGCTTGCAAAGAATATTATTATTATTATTATTATTATTATTATTATTATTATTATTATTATTATTATTATTATTATTCAGAAGAAAACCCCCCATTCGTATGAAACAAGCCTACAGGGGTAACTGACTTGAAATTCAAGCTTGCAAAGAATATTATTATTATTATTATTATTATTATTATTATTATTATTATTATTATTATTATTATTATTATTATTATTATTATTATTATTATTATTCAGCAGAAAACCCCCATTCGTATGAAACAAGCTTACAGGGTCCACTGACTTGAAATTCACGCTTGCAAAGAATATTATTATTATTATTATTATTATTATTATTATTATTATTATTATTATTATTATTATTCAGCAGAAAACCCCCCATTCTTATGAAACAAGCCTACAGGGGTAACTGACTTGAAATTCAAGCTTGCAAAGAATATTATTATTATTATTATTATTATTATTATTATTATTATTATTATTATTATTATTATTATTATTATTATTATTATTATTATTATTATTATTCAGAAGACGAACCCTGTTCGTATAGAACAAGCCCACCACAGGGGTCATTGACTTGAAGTTCAAGCCTCCAAAGAATACGGTGTTCCTCAGAACGAAGTTACAGAAGATGATAGGAAATACAGAGAGAAGAGATCAGTTATTTTAAAAGAAAAAATAAGGTAACATTCTAATAATTAAGTAGATAAAAATGTAAGTAAGTAATAAAATACAAGGAGAATTGTTTTAGGGTAGTAATGCCTGGCATCTTCCCTTGAACTCTTGTAGGCTTCTTCCGCATGAATAGTGGTTTGTCTTCTGAATAATAATAATAATAATAATAATAATAATAATAATAATAATAATAATAATAATAATAATAATAATAATATTCTTTGGAATTTCGAATTTCAAGTCAGTGGCCCCTGTGGTGGCCTGGTTGCATATGAATAGGGGCTCATCTTCTAAATAATAATAATAATAATAATAATAATAATAATAATAATAATAATAATAATAATAATAATAATAATATTTGCAAGTTTGAATTTTAAATCTGTGGCCCCTGTCGGCTTAATCCATATGAATAGGGGTTTATCTTCTAAATAATAATAATAATAATAATAATAATAATAATAATAATAATAATAATAATAATCTTTGCAAGTTTGAATTTCAAGTCAGTGTGCTTGTTCTGTATGAATAGGGACTCATCTTCTGAATAATAATAATAATAATAATAATAATAATAATAATAATAATAATAATAATAATAATAAAAAATAATAATAATAATAATCCATAAGATTACCGCTGACATAATATCCAACTTAGAGAGTAAAAAAAAAAAAATAGCAGGACGAACTTCTGCGAGCAAAAAAATAAAACAAACAAACAAAAAAAAAATGAGTTCCAGTAAAAAAAAAAAAAAAAAAAAAAACACAAAGCTCGCTCCTCCTTTAACGAGGCTCCGTAGTAATGATAATCAGTGACCGGGGACATGTTATTTTCCGCTTTGTTGGAGCAGCAAGAACGCTATCGAGATCGGCGCCTGTTACGGCGGCCATGTTGAAAGAAGAGATTCATCTCTCTGCTTGGGCCTCTCTCTCTCTCTCTCTCTCTCTCTCTCTCTCTCTCTGTGTGTGTGTGTGTGTGTGTGTGTGTGTTGCGACACTTTTTTTTTTTTAAAGAGGGGGTTTTTTGCCCTGAGGATCGAATGATAGTCAGAAACAAAAATGGACGATAATGGAAGGTTAGGTGTTTACTAAAATGACAAAGATTCAAGTAATGTTATATATATACATATACATATATATACATATATACATACATACATACATACATACATACATACAGACTTATATATATTAGTTTTATATATATAATATATATATTTATGGATTTATATATTGATATATATATATATAGATATATGTATACATATATATATACATATACACACATACATAAATACCTATATGTATTATATATATAATATATATTTATAGATTTATATGTTGATTTATAGATATATATACATACATATACATACATATACATATATATACTGTACATATACACTGTATATACTGAGCCCACACCCGTATGATGAATTTATTCAGTACGGTGATGTTAATGCAATAAATATTCAAATATCATAAATGCCATAGATGTTAGTCACTTCATTTACTTCCATGCCAAAATTGGATAATATTTGGTAACAAATACATTTTCAGTCGAAATGAAAAGATAAAATGTTTGTATTTTACCTTTGGCGAACAAAGTTTTAAAGTGTGAATGGAAAATGTTTTCACATAATACTTTTTCATATCCTAAAACAATAACAAGAGCAGTTTTATATATATATATATATATATATATATATATATATATATATATATATATATATATATGTGTGTGTGTGTGTGTGTGGTATATATATATATATATATATATATATATATATATATATATATATATATATATATATATATATATATATATAATATTAACGATTTAGTATCTGTAAACTCTCTCTCTCTCTCTCTCTCTCTCTCTCTCTCTCTCTCTCTCTCTCTCTCTCTCTTTTCATCCATGGCTGGTGCGGTCCTTTCTCCTCCTTTCTCTCCCCTCATCAACTTTCTTTTCAAAACCGCTCCGGTGCGGAACAGGCCAAGAGGTCTAGCCTCGTCAATCAAACAGGTAGTTTGACACACCTGTAATCTCCGGTTAACCGCTGGGTTAGACAAACGGCTACTTCCGATAATCCTCAATTTCGTGTGGAGTTGGATGACCAAGGATTGATCGTCGACCTCGGTCGGGCGTTTGACGCGGTGCTAGAGAGGGTAGGGAGAGTTGAAAGGTCAACGCGGTTTCCGTGTGGTGGAGTGCGATTTGGTCGCTCAGCGTAAAGGATAACAAAGATATTCACCTTTTTTTTTTTGTGTGTGTTTTTACATGTTTGTTTGTCGAGTTCTTGTACGCATACGTACATACTTACATACTTACATACATATATACATGCATACATACATTTATGCATGCATGCATACGTGTGATGAGTATCATTTACACTTTTTTTTTTACCTACTTTTTTGGTATTTTTACATGTTTGTTTACTGATTCCTTGTTTACATACATACATACATACATACATACATACATACATACATACATACATACAGAAGTGTGATGAGTGTCATTTACTCCCTTATTTTTCACCTATTGTTTGGTATTTTTACATAATATTTTTCTCTTGATTTCTGGATTATTCATTTACATACATACATACATACATACATACATACATACATACATACATACATACATACATACATACATACATACATACATACATACATACACTGACACGCTCAGTTTTAAATAATACAACCTTGAACGAGAGTATTATGCATGGAATTTCATGAGTGTATATATTTCCATTTTACATACATACATACATTCAGCTCTAAATAATACGAAAATGAACTGGGTTTATACATGGACTTTCATGTGTGTACGTGTTTCGTGTTTACATACATACAAACATATACACACACACACACATACATATATATATATATATATATATATATATATATATATATATATATATATATATATATATATATATATATATATTATGTATATATATATATACAAACATTAATTTTGAATAATACGAAAGCAAACGAGAATATTATGGATGAACTTTCACGTGCCTAATAATAATAATAATAATAATAATAATAATAATGTTCAGAAAATAATTGCCAAAACACACCAACATCCTTATGGACAATGAATTCGCCATTTGCCTGGGTGATTACTCAACAAATTATTCACTCTCCGCACTCACTCACTCACTGTTGCTCTGTAGCTTTCACTCTCTGGCTGTCATGCTCTCTCTCTCTCTCTCTCTCTCTCTCTCTCTCTCTCTCTCTCTCTCTCTCGCGTTATGAAAGAAAAAAAACCAGTTTGATTAAAATGTAAATTACAAATCAGTGACAGTAATTGCGGACGGGAAATTGTGGTATGAAAATAGTTATACTCGCTTAAATGACTTTGACACATGGTGAAACAAGAGAGAGAGAGAGAGAGAGAGAGAGAGAGAGAGAGAGAGAGAGAGAGAGAGAGAGAGAGAGAGAGAGGTGGGGGGCTTCTAATATAATGGGATAAAAGGGGCCTAGTTGACAGAGAGGTGCGTGAACGAACGAACAAAGAGAAAGGAAGAGAGAGAAAAAGAGTAAAGAGTGGTAAATAAATAGTAAAATAGATATTGATTTTGTAACAGAGAGAGAGAGAGAGAGAGAGAGAGAGAGAGAGAGAGAGAGAGAGAGAGTTGTTTACATATATATATATATATATATATATATAAAACTTTTCTTGCAAATTACTGTCTAGTTTAGATTAGAGATTATTCTCTCTCTCTCTCTCTCTCTCTCTCTCTCTCTCTCTCTCTCTCTCCCCGCTCTCTCCTTCTTGGCATTTAGTTTATTGTTTTGAAATTGAAAAACACACTCATTCTCTCCAATTTTGTACCTTCTCTGCTCTAGGACACTCAATTTGTAGTACATCAAAAGGATACGTTTCTCCTCTTTAGAAATCACCACACAAATAAACAAAAAAGAGAATGGGAGAAAATACAGATTGTCGATAAGAAGAGAGAAAGGAATAAAGAGCACGCAGTTCCCATTCCCATTCCTGAAAGGTTTGTTACACCTGGAATTCTACTCATTTCAGCTATAGCACTAAACGAAATGAATAGCTTCTCGTAATAATTATTATCCCCGAAATGCTTATTTGCTGCCAAGACTTATATTTTCTCTCTCTCGACCCCACTCCCTAGTCCAGGGGGGACGGGGGGGGGAGGGGGGGCAGTGCCATCACTGCACCTCACGCGGTGCAATGTAGGCATTACTTAAGGTTCTTTGCAGCGTCCCTTCGGCCACTAGCTGCAACCCCTTTCATTCCTTTTACTTTACCTCCGTTCATAATCCCTTTCTTCCATCCTACTTTCCTCGAACCTCTCCTAACAATTTTCCTCCGGTTACACCTCCCAAACCTTCTTTGCTCTTAATTTTTCTTTCAGGGCTGAATGACCCCATAGGTCCCAGCTCTTGTCCCCTAGCCTGAAATCTGTTTTCTGTATATTCTGGGGGTCAGAGTTCACTTGATTTTGAAATTGACGCTGCCGCTGTTAGACTCGAGTCGATACACTCTTGTTTATTGTGATTGTTTTAAGAATCTCATCATTCAGGGATTAATTACCAACATTTCGCGTTCTTTTCCTTCTTTGTAAACAAGGAAAAGGGGTAGGAGAAAGATCATGTCGTTATGGAATACCTGAGCGATATATATATATATATATATATATATATATATATATATATATATATATATATATATATATATATATATATATATATAATATGTATATATATATATATATATATATATATATATATATATTATATATATATATATATATATATATATATATATATATATATATATATATATATATATATATATATATATATATATATATATAAGGAGAGTACTTATCAACCGTAACACTTTGAGAGAGCTGGAAAGAAAATATAGATGACAGAAACAAAACATCAGCCAATTTCTGGTTTCGCGTTGATCCTATTTCAGTAGGCAGAAGAGTAACGGTATTAGAACAACAATTTGCTCCCCCTCCCCTCACTCCCCTCACCTCTCATCCCCTCCCACTAACCCCCACTCCACACTCGAAATACATCTGTCAAAATCCCATCTTCGAGAAAATCGTCTTTATTGGTGGCATTTCAATTTGTCCGATTCCAAGCGGACCTCTCTCTCTCTCTCTCTCTCTCTCTCTCTCTCTCTCTCTCTCTCTCTCTCTCGATACGAATCTCCTTAAGATGTATTATGAGAAGTATTTTACCCTCCCCCCTCCCGTCGTGAATGATGTCTTGTATTTCTTATCTTCTACATTATAGTGATGGGTTTGAGAGAGAGAGAGAGAGAGAGAGAGAGAGAGAGAGAGACTTAGCGGGTGGGTGGGTGGAGAGAATTTTGAGGGCGAGATAGAAGGAAGGATGGTTTGGAGGGAGAATTTTACACATTTTTCATCTAATAGTTTTTCCCCTCTAATTCATTTTTCATTGCAAAAGCTCATCATACATTTGTTACCACGTATGAAAATGAATCGTTATGTCTTTTCAAACTGTCGATTTCAGAAGGAATTTCAGTTTTGAGAATACTGAACTGATTTTCAGTCGACAGAATTAAATCACATTATCATCTTGAATACGAACAGCAGCACCAACATGCAGTGAATGTCCCTCGCTGTCGAACTTCTCGGTTTCAGAGGTCCTCCTTTATTCCTCACACCGTTGGACTGTGGAACATTCTTCCTGCTGAGGAACTTAAAAAGTTCTCCTTGTGTTTTAATAATTTACTTACATTTTTATCTATTTATTTATAAATTGTTATCTTATTTATTTATTCTTTAATAACTAACTTCTTCTTTCTGTATTTCCTATTACCTTCTGCCTCTTCTTTCTAATGAACACAATAATTCTCTTTGGAAGCTTGAATTTCAAGTCAGTTTCCCTTGCTTATAATAATAATAATAATAATAATAATAATAATAATAATAATAATAATAATAATAATAATAATAATGATGGTAATAATAATAAAGTAATAATAATTTACTGAAACCTTTCCTCATTTGTGTTTGCATTCGAAAAGATTACAGGAGTCACATTCATTTTTACCATAAAACATACTTGTTATTCTAGTGAACATATCAAAAGGTCACTGGGTCTCGTAAGTCTGAAATGAGTTCATTTTCCTTCCGAAGTGTGTACACTCATCTCCCATAGAAAATTAAAATAAATCTTCCTTTCAGAAGCGGAAAAGAATGTCATGATACGTATGGACTGAATAGAGAGCTATTTGGGTGGATACACACTCAGCCTGTAATTATCCACGGCTTCTTGTAAAGGTATTGGACGTGACGCCTCTCTCTCTCTCTCTCTCTCTCTCTCTCTCTCTCTCTCTCTCTCTCTCTCTCTCTCTCTCTCTCTCTATTTTCCTTTCTCTCTCTCTCTCCTCTCTCTCTCTCTCTCTCTCTCTCTCTCTCTCTCCCCTACTCCCACCTCTCTCTCTCTCTCTCTCTCTCTCTCTCTCTCTCTCTCTCTCTCTCTCTCTCTCTCTCTCTCTCTCAACCCTCCTATTCATTGGAACGCCCCTTGACATCTTAGGTTATTTTCCTACACCGGGGGTTCGCGTTACTCATAGAAATAGCTGCATTACAAGGCAGAGTAATAGATTATGAAGGGACGTTTACTCTCTCTCTCTGCTGATACATTTTTCAGTATGTCTTACCAGTGTCCCTGCAAATAAAAAAAAGAAGAAGATGAACCGTGTTTAAATCACGTAATGCGTATGATTTTATGCTTGGATCTAAAACCATTGCACATTTGGTTTGTACAGTAAAAAAAAAAGTTACCCGATATCTTTGGTTTATACAGTAAAAAGAAGAAAGTAAATCACCTGATATCTTTGGCTTGTACAGTAAAAAAAGAAAGTTGCCTGACATCTTTGGTTTTACTGTAAAAAAGAAAATAAGTCACCGGATATATTTGGTTTGTACCGTAAAAAAAGAAAGTTATTGATATCTTTGGTTTAGAGAGCAAACAAAGAAAGTTACCTGATATCTTTGGTTTGTACTGTAAAAAAAAAAGAAAGTAAGTGACATGATATCTTTGGTTAATACTGTAAAAAAAGAAAGTATGTCACCTGATATCTTTGGTTTATACAGTAAAAAAAAGGAAGTCACCTGATACTTTGGTTTATACAGTACAAACAAAAAGCAATTCACCTGTTATCTTTGGTTTAGACAGTAAACAAAGAAAGTCACCTGATATCTTTGGTCTGTACAGTAAAAAAAGAAAGTCATCCGATATCTTTGGTTTATCAGTAAAAAAAAAAAAGGTTACCTGATATCTTTGGTTTATACAGTAAAATAAAAAAAAGGTTACCTGATATCTTTGGTTTATACAGTAAAAAAAAGAGTAAGTCACCTGATATCTTTGGTTTATCAGTAAAAAAGAAAGGGAGTCACCTGATATCTTTGGTTTATCAGTAAAAAAGAAAGGAAGTCACCTGATATCTTTGGTTTATCAGTAAAAAAAAAAAAAGAGTAAGTCACCTGATATCTTTGGTTTATACAGTAAAAAAAAAAGAGTAAATCACCTGATATCTTTGGTTTATCAGTAAAAAAAAAGGGAGTCACCTTATACCTTTGGTTTATACAGTAAACAAAAAAAGAGTAAATCACCTGATATCTTTGGTTTATACAGCAGGAAAGGTTAAGTAACGTATTAGTATGAATTAATTAGTTACCAAACAACAATAAGAAAGAAAATTAAAATATGACAACTAAAAATATGACGCCGTCCATACAATCCCATTTTCCGCTTCAAATAGTTTTTCTAACCTTATCAATTCTCATCTGACGCTGAAATCTCGTGGTTTTTGCAGGGTTGTAAACCTCAGTTTATTACTTCTAATATATCTAATATTAGTGACATCTTTCGCTACGTATATTTCTTCCAACAAAAGGAAGCTCTTGATAGATAACCCTGTGTTTCAACAACTGGAAAAATCATCAAAATTAGTCTGTGTTCTCTCTCTCTCTCTCTCCTCTCTCTCTCTCTCTCTCTCTTTCTCTCTCTTCTTTCCCCTCTTTCTTTCCCTCTTTCTCTCTCTCTCTCTCCTTCTCTCCTTTCCTTCTTCTCTCTCTCCTCCTTTCTCTCTCTCTCCTCCATAGCAGGTGCTAGAGTTGATTACCCTGCTATTCTAACAGCCTTTCTCTCTCTCTCTCTCTCTCTCTCTCTCTCTCTCTCTCTCTCTTTACCCTTTCTCTCTCTTTCCTTCTCCTTTCTCTCTCTCGTAGCAGGTGCTAGAGTTGATTACCTGCTATTCTAACAGCCTTCTCTCTCTCTCTCTCTCTCTCTCTCTCTCTCTCTCTCTCTCTCTCTCTTCTCTCTCTCTCTCTCTCTCTTTTCCCTTTCTTCTAACTCTCTCTCTCTCCTCCTCCTCCTTTCTCTCTCTCGTAGCAGGCGCTAGAGTTGATTACCTTCTATTCTAACAGCCTTTTCACTTACCCTCTCCTCTCTCTCTCTCTCTCTCTCTCTCTTCCCTTCTGCCATCCCTTATCCTCAGCAGTCTCCCTTCTCTCCTGCCATCTCATTATAAACTGTAAGGGAAATACATTAGGGAAGTGTGGCCGGGACGTCAGCTTCATTTTGCCACCTTCTAATTGGTTAGGAAAAATAAGTGGGCGGAGCTTGTCCGACGTCACCTTCCCTCTGGTGGTGAAATGTGAAAGCGGATTTTTTTTTATATAAATATTCCCCCTTTCTGGGCTCACGTTTTAATTCTTCGCCTCTCACTCGGAGGTGTGTGTGTGTGTGTGTGTGTGTGTGTGTGTGTGTGTGTGTGTATGTGTGTGTGTGTACCTGAGACGTATAACCATGACTTGGAGCATCTTTTGAAAAAAAAAAAAAAAAGAAGTAAATACGAGGCTGAAAAACAAGTTTTATTTTAGGCCTATTCCATTTCAGAAGTAAAGACTGAAAATCTTCAGTTCTTGAGCCGTGATATCGCCATAGACCTAAGTCTGAAAAGAGTTCAGTCGTCGAATGGCCAACTTTAAATCCCTTTTAGACTTTCAGATCGACGGCAAAAATGATAAATTTCCCATTTTCACACCCCAGCGGCAGGCTGATTTAGCAGAACTTATTATTTAACATATGAACAATAAAAAGTCAATTTATATCGCCTCATCCAGCGTTGAAATATATGCCTTCCACCTGAGCAATAATTTAATGAAGTTCCCCTGTTAATACTCCATTACTATAACAGTGACCAGTACCTCACAAATCTCATTCTGAAAGAGACGATGCTGAGATCATTAATCTTTATTCACGGTCTCCTTCGTTCCTTGAAGGGGCGTAAAGTCCTATCACTCCCTGGTTTCATAATTCAAGCCCGTAGGCTAATAACGATTCTCCCGAAGGAGAGAGACGGAATGAACTCTCCTGAAGGGGGGCAGTGCCATCAGTGCACCTCACGCGGTGAACTGTAGGCATTACTGAAGGGTCTTTGCAGCGTCCCTTCGGCCCCTAGCTGCGACCCCTTTCATTCCTTTCACTGTACCTCCGTTCATATTCTCTATCTTCCTTCTTACTTTCCACTCTCTCCTAACAATTGGTTCATAGTGCAACTGTGAGGTTTTCCTCCTGTTACACCTTTCAAACCGGCTTTATTCTCAGTTTCCCTTTCAGCGCTGAGTGACCTCATAGGCCCCAGCGCTTGGCCGTTGGCCTAATTTAGAAGTAAGAAAGGAAATGGAACAGGTAGGGAACAGGTAGACCTTTGAGCTATTTATATTTCCATTTCGTCGCTGAATGACCTCATATGCCCTAGCGCTTGGCCTCTGGCCTAAAATTTAAATTCTGATTTCAAAGTCCTATGGGCAGTCCCAGCTAAAATATAGTCTTACCTTATATGTCTCTGACCCAGAGGCTAATTCAAAAGATCAGTCCTCTGCTTCAGAGACAGTCAGAATTCATTTATGTTGAGCGCATGAATGCGAATGATTATTGCCATCTTTTTTAGTTTTCTGCAAAATAAAACTATTGAGAAGGCTATTTGTCTGTCCGTCCGCACTTTTTCTATCCGCCCTCAGATCTTAAAAACTGCTGAGGCTGGAGGGCTTCAAATTGGTATGTTGATCGTCCACCCTCCAGTCGTCAAAAATACCAAATTGGAGTCCTCTAGCCTCCTCAGTAGTTTTTATTTTATTTAAGGTTAAAGTTACCCATGGTCATACGTCTGGCACCGCTATAGGTGCCAACAACACAGGCCACCACCGGGTCGTGGCTGAAAGTTTCATGCTGCGGGTGCAGTTTCATGGGTCGTGGCTGAGGGTTTCATACAGCATTAGACGCTGTACAGAAAACTCGATTGCGCCTAAGAAACTTCGGCGACTTTTTTACTTGTTTTTTTTTTCTTCTACAACATTTTAAACTTAGATTCACGGAAATACCTACTGTCTTCAGAACGCAAGAAGCCCACTCGTTTCCCATCTCAAAATCTAAAACCTTGAAGTCACGAGATTCCTGTTTACTTTTTTTGTGCTGCCACTTTTTCATTGAAGTCAAATAATGATCTATCTTTAACTGTAGTATAAAATGCAGTCAGAGAGTTCCTGAGTGGCATGACTCATCCTCCATATCTAGGAATAGGAATAGGAATATAAAAAAGGCCATGCACCGGGACCTATGATGAGATCATTCTGCACTGAAAGAGAAATTGACAGAAAAGAAGGTTTGAAAGGTGCAACAGGATAGAAACCTCGCAGTTGCGCCGTGAAACAATTTTTAGGAGAGGACCGAGGTAAATGAAATGGAAGAAAGAGAATATGAACGGAGCTACAGTAAAATGAAAAAAAGGGGTTGCAGCTAGGGGCCGAAGGGACGCTGCAATGCAAGGAACCTTGAAGTAATGCTTCCAGCGCACGGAGTAAGAAGGACTGACAGTAGTAGTGTCCCATCCTCCATCTATAATTGTCAAAATTGCGAAGAAGGAGGACAGTCCTTGATAGGGTCTTCTAATCATTCCCTTCCCTCCCCCTCCCTCCCTCCTACCCCACCTCCCTCCCTCAGCCATCCCTGACTCACACTGGAAACTTTCGACTCCTTCTCCTTAATCTGGGAGAGCAGTTGGTCCCTGAGTTCGGTAGGGGAGGCGCAAATGAATCTATTGAGCGATTGTCAGCCAGTAGTGAATCTTTTCCGGGTGTTCGTTCTGCCTCTGACTGACACCTTTTTTTTTTTTCTTTTCTTTTTTTTCTAACTGAAATGTCAGGGTGACGCTCCTCATACTTATGTCTATTTTCTGGTTTTTATGGTGAAGCCTTCATTGACTAGTAAGACTGTAAATCTCTGAATCATAGCGTTTAACATAAACAGCATATTATCTTACCTTGAATAAAACTTATCTAGAATAAACCTTAGCTACAATAAACCTTACATTAAGGACATTAATATATTCGTTATAATAGTTACAGCCACTGTTGTCATTATTAAGTGATAACTTTTTGCAGCTACGCTGTAAATACAATTCTAATTTGAACAAAAACTATTCTGTTTTCTCTTTTATTACTTCTCTTCGGAAATTAAATATTTTAATTAGGATTGTTTTCCTGAGAAGTGTGAAAAAGCAGAGGCTTCAGTGACTGTTGTTATTATTATTATTATTATTATTATTATTATTATTATTATTATTATTATTATTATTATTATTATTATTATTATTTATTTTTTTATTTTTTATTTTATTTATTTATTTATTTATTTTTTTTTTTTTTTTGGTCTATCACAGTTATCCTATTCGACTGGGTGGTTTTAATAGTTCGGGGTTCCTGGTTGCATCCTGCCTCCTTAGGAGTCTATTATTATTATTATTATTATTATTATTATTATTATTATTATTATTATTATTATTATTATTATTATTAATATTATTATTATTATTATTATTATTATTCATAACATGAAGCCCTATTCATGTGGAACAAGCCCACCACAGGGGCCATTGACTTGATGTTTAATCTTCCAAAGAATATTCTCTTCATTAGAAAAAAGACAGGGAAATCTTAAAAAATAAGAAAATTTTTATATTATGCAACAATATTATGTGATATTACCCCAAAACACTTACCTTAACTTAATTTAGCCACTTTAAACACATTCCAACACTTTACTTTTACTTATTTTGGCCATGTTACCAAAATCATGATAACCCTAGGTACTGATATCGCTTATTTTAATTATTTTTCCGCACTCGTACAGCTACGTAAAATAATACCGAGAGTTGTAATCCTACGTAATGGCCCCATATTGTTACAGAAAATATACCTAGAAAATTGTTACTGAAGCCTAAAGCACGGAGTAATCATTATACTTTTAAATATAATGGCTTCTGGCTGGAATCATTAAAATTCAATGTTATCATTCATTTGGCCTTATGCCTATCTATTTCTTTTTACTTCAGTTGCTGAGGGAGCTGCCAGACCTCGCGAATTTTAACAGAGTTGGCACCTGGTCAGCAGAAAGGCTATACATCATGAAGAAAATCACCTGATTTCAAAGGTATGTCCGTTCATACGTCAGTTTACCTCTGGCTTTAAAAGCTGATGCGCTGTCAGTGTTTCATTTGTTCCTGATTTTGTCGAAAAAGGGACGATTTATTTTTTCCAGCTTGAGGTGCTTCGAGATTTAAGGTAGTTTTCCTCTTCTGTTTCGAAAACCTGAGTCGGTAATTCTGTGGAGTATAGAATTTAGGCCTAAGGCCAAGCGCTGGGACCTATGATATGGTCATTCATCTCTGAAAATGGTGTCGAATCAATTGCTAGGAGAGGGTTGAAAGCAAGATGGAAGAAAGAGAACAGGAAAGTAAGATGGAAGTAAGAGAATACGAACGGAGGTACAGTAAAAGGAATCAAAGGGGTAGCAGTTAGGGGCCTAAGGGACGCTGCAAAGAACCAGAAGTAATGACTCAGTAGGGGCCGTCAGTGCAACTCAGGCGGTGCACCGTAGGCACTACTTAAGGTTCTTTGCAGCGTCCCTTCGGTCCCTAGCTGCAGCCCCTTTCATTCCTTTTACTGTACCTCCGTTCGTATTCTCTTTCTTCCATCTTTATTTCCACCCTCTCATAATAATTAATTCGACATTATTTTCAGTACTGAATGACATCATAGGTCCCAGCCCTTGGCCATTGGTCAAAATTTAATATTCCATTCCATTCTTAAGTAATGCCTACAGTGCACCTGGTGAGGTGCACTGACGGCACTGCTCTCTACGGAGATAGGATAATTCTGTGAATGGAAGATGGGTCAGTCTTCCTCACTCGTATGGCCGGTTACAGTCTGGTTTTTGTAAGTAGTTAGCGTATAGAGATTCATTCCAGGTCGTTAAAACTGAGAGGAATAATTTTTGTCGATATTGAAGGTTGTGGGCAAGAGTTATTTAGGTTAGACTTCGCAGTAAACAAGGTTTATTCTAGGTAAGTTATATTCTAGGTAAGGTTTATCCAAGGTAAGGTTTTATGCTAGGTAAGGTTTATGCTAGGTAAGGTTTATTCTACGTAAGGTTTATTCTAGATAAGTTTTATTCAAGGTAAGGTTTATTCTAGGTAATATTTATTTTAGGTAAGCTTTATTCTAGGTAAGGTTTATTCAAGGTAAGGTTTATTCTAGGTAAAGTTTGTTTTAGGTAAAGTTTATTCTATGTATTTTACCATCCCCACTTTTTTTTTGGCAAAGTCGAACATGCATTTCTTCAATTATTTTAGTTATCTACATCGACGGTGACTTTATCACTGGCTTCCTGTTTCAGCTAAGTATCAAGTGTTCCCCTCTCACCATACATCCTGGATGGTGAGAGAGACATACTTAATACAATTGTGTGTCTCTCACCATACATCCTGGATGGTGAGAGAGACATACTTAATACAAGTGTGTGTCTCTCACCATACATCCTGGATGGTGAGAGAGATGGACTTAGTACAAGTGTGTGTCTCTCACCATACATCCTGGATGGTGAGAGAGATGGACTTAGTACAAGTGTGTGTCTCTCACCATACATCCTGGATGGTGTGAGAGACAGAATTGATACTTTGCTGAAACAATAAGTCAGTGATACGTCGATGCAGATAACTCAAAAAATTGAAAAAAAATGCGTATTTGACACTTTGCCCCCCCCAAAAAAAATGGGGAGGGGGTGATACGCACAAAACAAAAATGACTTCAGGCATTCCGAAGAATGATTAAGAAGTCTATTATATGTAGCAAGTCGTGAACAAACCATTTCAAAATATTTCTGATTCTGAAAAAGTCTTTTTCTAATGAATCCCGGATTAAGTATCTATATATTTTATCAGTTGGCTCATGTCCTTAGCATTCCTTGTACATTTCTAAATTTATGAATTAATTAAACTTTCCTTGATTTTTTTTTTCACCAGACCAGACATTTTTCCATACCCACCCAAGTTTCTGTTGCTATACAAACCTATAAAACTTATTAAAAATAATCATTTGTAACAAATTCTTTGATAGAAAAAATTCGGCATTGATATTAGTTAAGCACTGATAGATTTCGTAATTACAATTCGTCATTATGAAGTGTCCACAACAGAAATTCAGTTTGATGTTTGCAGCTGAAAATAGAACTGGCTGTATTTATTTTTACTGAAGTGGAGATTAATTCAGTTTAAGATATATGGTATTACATCAGTCGTTGGTTAGTTTATCTAAGATATATTGCCTGATGTGGAAAACTGTCAACAAGTTACCATGTATGTAACAGAATTTATATATATATATATATATATATATATATATATATATATATATATATGTATACATACATACATGTGTATATATATGCATGTATGTACACTCATATATATATATATATATATATATATATATATATATATATATATATATATATATATTTACATATATAGATACTGTATATATATGTATATATATATATATATATATATATATATATATATATATATACATATATATATATATACATACATGTATGTATAGGAAAACATTTTGGCAGAGAGTGAGAGAGATAGAGAGAAAGAGAAAGAGAAGGAGAGACTAACAACTGAACCGACGAAGGAATAGACACATAAGAAACATCATCTACTACTCTAACTATCCAAATCTATCTGTCATTTCTATCTTATCCTAATCTGTTTATCTGACGTATTCTCGATCCGTATAACTTCTCTCGCCTTCCTTCCTTTGTGTCAGTTCGATTCACAATTTAATCTTTTATTTGATAGGATCTACTTTCAATCCTTACTAAGACTGTGTTTGACTTCGGATTACCAAACACCTTTTTAATTACTCCTTTGCAGTTAATCAAAAAATTAAAGTCTGTGATGTGAAATTAAAACATGGCTATTGATGTAATATTATTTGAATCTGTATTCATGTTTTACCAGAGTGTGTGTGTGTATGTGCGTTTGTATTGATAGTTAGTTCTGTTATGGACTCAATAGTATTGGCATTTAAGTCTCGTGATGACAAGTTCTAAGGTCAAAGGGTAATAGGTAATAATCAATTGACATATCAGAGTGAGCATAAACAATAATAAAGTGTTGCATCTTAAATAGATAAAGATTAGTTCAAAGGGAAATGAATGAGAAGCAAATAAATGAGTTAGTAAATAAATTAAATGAGATTCTTTGATGGAAAGTTTATTGTTTAGCAACGAACTACATGACTGAATGCTGAATTGTGGAACTAGATGACTGAATGTTGAATTGTGGAACTTGATGACTGAATGTTGAAGTGTGGAATTAGATGACTGAATGTTGAATTGTAGAACTAGATCACTGGTGATGAATTGTGGAACTAGATGACTGAATTTTGATTTGTGGAACTAGATGAATGAATGTTGAATTGTGGAACTAGATGACTGAATGTTGATTTGTGGAACTAGGTGAATGAATGTTGAATTGTGGAACTAGATGACTGAATGTTGAATTGTGGAACTAGATGACTGAATGTTGAATTGTGGAACTAGATGAATGAATGTTGATTTGTGGAACTAAATGAATGAATGTTGAATTGTGGAAAGATGACTGAATGTTGATTTGTGGAACTAGATGATAGAATGTTGATTTGTGGAACTGGATGAATGAATGTTGAATTGTGGAACTAGATGACTGAATGTTGATTTGTGGAACTGGATGAATGAATGTTGAATTGTGGAACTAGATGTCTGAATGTTGAGTTGTGGAACTGGATGAATGAATGTTGATTTGTGGAACTGGATGACTGAATGTTGATTTTTGGAACTGGATGAATGAATGTTGAATTGTGGAACTAGATGTCTGAATGTTGATTTGTGGAACTGGATGAATGAATGTTGAATTGTGGAACTGGATGACTGAATGTTGATTTGTGGAACTAGATGAATGAATGTTGAATTGTGGAACTAGATGAATGAATGTTGAATTGTGGAACTAGATGACTGAATGTCGAATTGCGGAACTAGATGGCTAATGTTGAATTGTAGAAATAGATGACTGAATGTTGAATTGTGGAACTAGACAATTCAATGGTGAATAGCGGAACTAGGTCATTGATGAGGAATTGTGGAGCTAGTTGACTGAATGATGAATTGTGGAACAAGATGACTGAATGTCGAATTGTAGAACTAGATGACTGAATACTGAATTGTGGAACTAGACAACTGAATGTTGAATAGCGGAACTAGGTCACTGATGATGAATTGTGGAACTAGTTGACTGAATGATGAATTGTGGAACTAGATGACTGAATGTCGAATTGTAGAACTAGATGACTGAATGCTGAATTGTGGAACTAGATGACTGAAATGCTGAATTGTGGAACTAGACAACTGAATATATTGAAGTGTGGAATTAGATGACTGAATGTTGAATTGTGGAGCTAGACAACTGGAAATTGAAGTGTGGAACTATATGACTGAATCATGAATTGCAGAACTAGATGACTGAATCATGAATTGTGGAACTAGATAACTGAATCATGAAACAATGTAAGATCTATCTCAGTCCTTTAGACGTTCATCACGAAGAGATACGAAGCTTTCAAAGTTGTCCTGTGCTACAGTTAAGTCGACCTCTTAATGGCTGACGGAGGTCAGAGCTCAGGTCATTAAGAGAGAGAGAGAGAGAGAGAGAGAGAGAGAGAGAGAGAGAGAGAGAGAGAGAAGTCTTAATCACCCTCTTAGGTTAAAGAGGGTGGTATGGGAGGAGGGAAGGGTGGAGAAGAGAAGGGAAGAAGAGAGAATGGAGGAGGAGGAGGAGGAGGAGGAGGAGGAGGAGGAGGAGGAGGAGGAGGAGGAGGAGGAGGAGGAGGAGGAGGAGGAGGAGGAGGGGAGGGAGAGGGGACAAGGGTCACAGAAGAGGTCGCTCCTGCGTCTTTATTGACGCTCCATCAAATCAGCAGCCATAGTTGTTCGGGAGAATTCAAAGTTTCCTTCCCTCCGGTAAGCCGTTCATAAAGCCAGCCCCAGTCATTCAGAGAGAGAGAGAGAGAGGATTTTGACACAGCATTACGATCTCTCCTCATTACTAGAGGAATTGTAATCCTGAACCTAATAATATTCAACAAAATCAAACACATCCATCCTTCGATCCCTCCTCCATCCTGAAAACAATTCTTCCTCTCCCCCCCACCCCCACAAGAAGTCCTAGCGATCAGCACACCACCTCAATCCATCTAGCTCCCCCCCCTTTTCTAGTTCCTACGCCCCCCCTCCACCCCCCACTCCCCACGCCCTTTCCCCTTTCCCTTTTCAACAGCAAAGTTGAGAGTGAGTTTGGGTGAGATGCAAACAGTTCCCTCTAGTGGCAAAGTCATTGACTAAGTTTGGCAGAATACAAAAGGCAAGATCAACAGCAGGAAGAAGATAGGGACAAACGCAGAAGGTGTTTAAGGGGACAGAAACTTTGTCGAGAGAGAGAGAGAGAGAGAGAGAGAGAGAGAGAGAGAGAGAGAGAGAGAGAGAGAGAGAGAGATTCTCTCACCCTCTGAGAAGCATAACAGATATAGACTAAGAGAAGCTATTCCTGTTATCTCAAAGGCAAGTCAACCACCAAATGGGGTGAAAAAGGCTATAACACTTTGGAGAGAGAGAGAGGGAGAGAGAGAGAGAGAGAGAGAGAGAGAGAGAGAGAGAGAGAGAGAGAAGCTACTCTCGTTATCTTGAAGACATTACGACCACCAAAGGGAGGTGAAGAAAGAGATTGTGATACAAAATTCAGAGAGAGGAAAACAACAGTTTTGAGAGAGGAAAAGAAAAACAGGTGAAGAAAAAGATAGTGATACAACATTTTGAGAGAGGAAAATAAAGACCATTGAAGAAAAAGATAATAATACAAATTTTGAGAGAGGAAAATGAAGACAGTTGAAGGATAAGACAGTGATGGAAAATTTTGAGAGAGGAAAATAAAGACAAGTGAATAAATAGAGAGTAATACAAATCTTTGAGAGAGGAAAATAAAGACATGAAGAAAAAGATAGTGGTATAAAATTTTGAGAAAGAAAAATAAAGACTGGTGAAGAACAAGATGGCGATACAAAATTTTAAGAGAGGAAAATAAAGACAAGTGAAGGAAAAGATAGTGATAGAAAATTTTGAGAGGAAAATAAAGACAGGTGAAGAAAAAGACAGCGGTACAAAATTTTGAGAGAGGAAAATAAAGACAGGTGAAGAAAAATATAGTAATAGGAAATTCTGAGAGAGGAAAATAGGCAGTTGAAGAAAAAGATAGTAATACAAAATCTTGAGAGAGGAAAATAAAGACAGGTGAAGAAAAAGACAGCGATACAAAATTTAAAGAGAGGAAAATAAAGACAGGTGAAAGAAAAGATAGTGATTGAAAATTTTGAGAGAGGAAAATAAAGACAGGTGAAGGAAAAGACACGAAATTTTGAGAGAGGAAAATAAAGACAAGTGAAGGAAAAGATAGCAACACAAATTTTTGAGAGAGGAGAATGAAGGCAAGCAAAGAAAAAGATAGTGATACAAAATTTTGAGAGAGGAAAAAGAGAGTAACGAATAATTTTGAGAAAGGAAAATAACCCCAACAGGTGAAAAATGTAGTGACTTAAAGTTTTGAGAGAGGAAAACGAAGACAGGCGAAGAAAACGAGTGATACAAAATTTGAGAGAGGAAAAAGAGAGTAATAAAAAAATTTTGAAAGAGGAAAAAAAAAAGTAATGCAAAATTTTGAGGGAGGAAAATCACCCAGACGGGCCAAAAAATTCAGTGACATAAAATTTTGAGAGAGGAAAACGAAGGTAGGCGAAGAAAAAGAGAGTAATACCAAATTTCGAGAGAGGAAAATAACCCTGCGAAGCCTTGTAAGGAGGTCATTGGGTGAGATCTCGAGACAAAATCATCTAATGGGGAAGTAAAATTAGGATTTGGTGATTAGACGAGAACGAGGGAGAACGGCCCGTAACGTCGCGAGTAATAAGACTTGATTGAGTTCGAGGGGGAGAAGAGAACTCTCTCTCTCTCTCTCTCTCTCTCTCTCTCTCTCTCTCTCTCTCTCTCTCTCTCTCATCCAGAAGGAACGAGCTAACCCATCCTGGATATATGTAATGGACGCAGTGGTTCAGAGATGCACTCGGAGATTATACCAATATCCTTTACAATATTATAGAGAGAAAGAGTGACAGACAAAGACAGAGACAGAGACAGGGGGATAAGACAGACAGACAGACAAAGAGACGGAGAGAGACAGACAGACAGACAGAGAGACAGAGAGACAAGGTGGATGAGAGAGAGAGAGAGAGAGAGAGAGGAGGCATGGGGAGAGAAAGAAAGAGAGACACAGGGGGAGGAAGAGAGAGAGAAAGCGAAAGAGAGAGCCAGGGAGAGAGAGAGAGAGAGAGAGAGAGAGAGAGAGAGAGAGAGAGAGAGAGAGTGAGAGTGAGAGAGAGAGAGAGAGATGAAAATAAGAAAATGACTTAAACTTGATCTGCAAACTTAATCTGCAAAGGTCATTGTGATAAAAGGAAATTCTTCTTGTATACCATAAACCAGGATGTTAGGAGGGAAAGGAACGATAAATGAAGGAAATGAAGAGCGAAGAAGGAACAACAAGAAAGAAAATGTTTAGGAAAATGTGTACTGGAAGGAAAAAGCAAAAAGAAGTAAAAGAAAAAATAAGCAGAGATTGAATGCAAGGCTCATTTGGAATGATAAAATTAAAACGCTTAAATAAAGGAGACGTGATAAAAAGTGAGAAAGGAGTAGATGGAAAGATGATAAGACAAAACCGGTGATGATGATAGGTACAAGAAACATTCAAATAATATGACGAAGAAATTACAAGAGAAGAGCTGGATTATAATAATCTTATTAATCCTCTCTTTACTTCTTTCTAATCTTCTATTTACTCTTTTTTAATCTTCTAGTTACTTCTTTTTAATCTTCCATTTGCTTCTTTCTAATCTTCTCTTTACTTCTTTCTAATCTTCTATTCTTCTGTTTACTTCTTTCTACTCTTCTATTTACTACCTTATAGGATATTAATACATAAATGAATAATGGGCCGATAATGACGGGAGTGATGATGTAATGATGAAGATGATGATGGTGACAGTAATATTGATGATGATTATGGTGATGGTGGAGGTGATAATCATAATGGTGGAGGTGACGTTAATGATGGTGATGGTGATGATGATAATGGTGAATGTGATGATGGTGGTGATGGTGAGATGATAATAATGGTGAATGTGATGATGATGGTGATGGTGAGATGATGATAATGGTAGAGGTGATGAGGATGTGATGATGGTGAGGGTGATGATAATGATGATGTTGATGAGGGTGTGATGATGATGAGGATGATTTTACGATTATGATGATGATGAAGGTGTGATGATGGTGAGGAGTAACGATGATGATGGTGATGGTGAGGTGATGATGATGATGATGTTGTGATGATGGTGAGGAGATGATAATGATGATGTTGATGAGGGTGTGATGTTGATGATAATGTGAGGGTGATTTTACGATTATGATGATGATGATGATGGTGAGGAAAATAACGACGATGATGGTGAAGGTGATGATATGATGATGTTGATGATGGTGATGAGAGTGTGATGATAATAGTGAAGATGATGATAATAATGATAATGATGATGATAAAAGATTGTGATAATAATAATGATGATGAGGGTGATGGTGATGATGATACTGATAATGATGGTGGCGATGATACATCAGCCATAAAGAATCGACAAGATAAAACAAAATGTCCCAACATAAAAATGAAACATATATATTTTCTTAAAAGCATCACATAAAAAGTATGATCGAAAATTAAAAAAAAAAAATGAAAAACTTAACTTCCGGACGTTGGATGTTGGTTGTTCCGGTTCCACGTAGAGCTCCCCATATAATGCGTAATTATCCGGTAACATTAACCCTTGTTATATATGCAAATGAAGTCTGCCACACTCACACACGCACACATACACATACACATACACTCGCTTGTTCGGTTGGAGCGGCGTGAATCAACTGTTTTTTTTATTTTATGCTTTTTTCTTTTTTATACCATTTTCCATTTTCCCCCCCAAATTCAAGGTTTTTGGAGTGATGGGGTTTTAATCGTGTTTTCCTTTTGTAATGTTGCTGGTATCCGCGAAAGTGGTGTAAGGAAATATGCCTTAATATGCATTCATTATGACTACATAATGCTGTCATAGCGTGATTTTTTATTAGCACCTTAAATATAGGTAAATGATTTCTCCCTCATGAAATTGTAAGTTGAACTACAACTTCCTTCTAAGTAATCTTGCTCGAGGGTTTCTGAAGGAACCATTCAGCACACGGTCCTTCAGTTTACAGTGACGATAGGAATCGAAATTGGAATATAAACTTTTAGGCCCAAACCCAAGCGCTGGGACCTGCGAAGTCATTCAGCGATGAAAGGAAAATTGAGAGCAAAGGAGGTCTGAAAGGTGTAACGGGAGGAAAACCTCGCAGTTGCACTACGAAACATTGTTAGGAGAGGGTGGAGGAAAGTAAGATGGGAAAAGTATACCTTAGTTTAACCAGACCACTGATCTGATTAACAGCTCTCCTAGGGCTGGCCCGAAGGATTAGACTTATTTTACGTGGCTAAGAACCAATTGGTTACCTAGCAACGGGACCTACAGCTTACTGTGGAATCCGAACCACATTATAACGAGAAATGAATTCCTATCACCAGAAATAAATTTCTCTAATGCTTCATCGGCCGGTCGGAGAATCGAACGCGGGCCCAGCAGAGTGCTAGCCGAGAACGATACCAACCCGTCCAGTGAGGAACTTAAAGTAAGATGGAAGAGAGAGAATATGAACGAAGATACAGTAAGAGGAATGAAAGGGGTTGCAGCTAGGGGTCGAAGGGACGCCGCAGAGGACCTCAAGTAATGCCTACAGTGACGCACTGAGGTGATCTGATGTCTGTCTCAATTTTCCTAGGAAACTCTGCATGGCAATATCTCGGTTCACTTTATTTCTCTAGGCCTAAGCAGCCAAAGTAAGGCGTACACTTTATAGTATCATATCAGAAGGCAGTGAGCGCTGTGGACTTTGCTTCTGCATAAAAGGCACAGACAGTGAGTGTCTCTCTACCACCTGGCTTGCAATGATAGATGTTTTCTCCCCTGAGGACACTTTAGATGCCAAAGATGTAGTTCGGTCATATATATATATTTATATATATATATATATATATATATATATATATATATATATTTACATATACATATATATACATACATATATGTATGTTTATGTATATATATACATACATATATGTGTATATATATGTATATGAATATATATTAACAATTATATATATAAAGTATGTATATATGTTTGAATGTATGTATGCATGCATGTATGTATGTATATATGTATGCATGCATGCATCTGCGTATCTTAATAACAACTGTGACTTCTTAACCTCTCGACTTCCTCCCACTTTCTTTTGTAAACGTGTGAAAATCAATAATACAATATTTCTCCATTTTTCAGAATTTCTGAAGCAAACTTATATCTTAAAAGATATAAAAAAAAAATTGTAAATAATAAACGAAGAAATCTTTTGGCAGAAAGACGAGGGGGAAAGAAAATATTCTATATTCACTCGATGTCTGTTTTGCATTTTTTAAAGCTTTCTCTATTTTTTTTAAAAGCTTTGAGCTTTTTATTTATTTTTCTATCTATTGTTGACATTCTAGTAGCAGTAAAGTCGTATGTATATAGTATACACATGTACATAATACATACATATATATATATATATGCATTATGCATTTTATATACAGTATATATATATATATATATATATATATATATATATATATATATATATATATATATATATATATATATATATATATATATATATATGTATATATGTGTGTTATTCATATATATATATATATATATATATATATATATATATATATATATATATATATATATATATACATGTACAATATATATGAATATATATACATTTATATATGTACATTATATATTTATATATATTCATAAATATATATGTGTATATATGTATATGTATATTCATATATGTCTATTTATTTATATAAATATACACGTGCCAGTTAAACACAAAAGTTAACGTACCAACACACGAATAAACACACAACAAAAGCCAAAGAATGAGACAGACTGACAGACACAGATATTTCTCGTTCGTCAGCGTCCTGTCTCACGTACGTACAGACAAACACCAAAGGCGGCGCGTTCTTTAGCGTTCTCCTACCTGACGAAACGAGGCGAGAAAGCGCTTTCGTTCGAAACCGCGGACAATAAATGTAAGCTAAGAATTAATTTAACGCGCGGGGAACAAAGCGAATATAATTGGTATTGTTTCCTCAAACATACCTGTGTTAATCGCTGGGCGCACCTGTTGGTTGATATTACGGCTTGGAATGAAGTCCGGCTTTCGAGAGAGAGAGAGAGAGAGAGAGAGAGAGAGAGAGAGAGAGAGAGAGTGGAAATAAATATTGAAATGGATGAAAAGAAATCGGAATTAAATCACAAATGGTTACAACAGTAAAAGATAACATTCGTTAATGGCAAAAGACTGTAGGGAGAGAGAGAGAGAAAGAGAGAGAGAGAGAGAGAGATAATAAAAAAAAAAATATTGAAATTTACAAAGAGAAATCGGACTGAAATCGCCAATGAAAGAAACAATAACTAAGTAATATCCAGAATGACAAAAGGCTAAAGAGAGAGAGAGAGAGAGAGAGAGAGAGAGAGCCAAAACTAACACCTGACGCTACTAGACAATGACGTACACTGGGTTTCACAATACAGCAAGTCCAGTGAAACATAGGATCGGGATATCGCACTCGGCCTTTGTGTGAATGCCTCTCTCTCTCTCTCTCTCTCTCTCTCTCTCTCTCTCTCTCTCTGTCATCAATAGCAGCTCGGCTTTTCACGTGGCCGTTACGTATGCATGAATGTGTTATGAGTGCATTTACATACAAGTATTTATGCTGAAATATAAATTTATATGAGTGTCACCCGCTCTTATTTGGACCCCCTGCCAATCCCTACCCCTCCCCTTTCTCTCTCTCTCTCTCTCTCTCTCTCTCTCTCTCTCTCTTCCGTATGCTCCCTTTGTAATCCTTTCTCCCCCTTTTCTCACCAAATTTCCTGATTCAGAGTTCTCTCTCTCTCTCTCTCTCTCTCTCTCTCTCTCTCTCTCTCTCTCTCACACACACACAAAACCTTTAATAAATCAGAAGAATTGCTTTTACGTATGTCTCTCTCTCTCTCTCTCTCTCTCTCTCTCTCTCTCTCTCTCTCTCTCTCTCTCTCACCAAACCTTAATAAATCAGAAGAATTGTTTTGTATTTTCTTTTACGTATGTCTCTCTCTCTCTCTCTCTCTCTCCAAACCTTAATAAATCAGAAGAATTGTTTTGTATTTTCTTTTACGTATGTCTCTCTCTCTCTCTCTCTCTCTCTCTCTCTCTCTCTCTCTCTCTCTCTCTCTCTCTCTCTCTCTGGAGATGCAACAGGTACTCCCGATGACATCTGACAATATTTGCACCGGAAGTTGAAAGAGTAACAACGCACAGAATAAAAAAAAATAAACACAGTAACGAGACATAATCAGCGAAAAAAGAAAAACAAAAACAAAGTACAGTAGAAACACGAAAAAACAAACAAACAAAAAAACTCTAAAACGACAACGACAAACGACTATAAAAAAAAAAAAAAGGCAGTATCACGTCGTACACCGGAAGGTCTGTCAATCCTGGAAGTGACACGCAATGACCTTTCATATGAACTGAAAGAAGAGAGGGTTGGGGGTGGGGAATATATATATATATATATATATATATATATATATATATATATATATATATATATATATATATATGTAAATATGTATTGTATATATATACATAAAACAATATAAATATATATATACACACACACATATATATATATATACATATATACACACAATCATGAAGCTACAAATAAATAAAGTAATATCAAATTCACTACCTCAGGAATATTTCGATGGGATTTATCACCGAAGGGGAATTTAAATTCCTTCGGTGATAATTTCCCATTGGGGATATTCCTGAGGTAGAAGAATTTGATATTAAGCGATTATTCGTAGCTTCATGATTGTACATAAATCACGGTGTGATAAAAACATATATATATATATATATATATATATATATATATATATATATATATATATATATATATATATATATATATATATATATATATATATATATATATAATGATGTTGGTAACAGCAGATCAGAATGAACTGCTAAGTCTGTGTACTAGTAACAGGGTTGATTATTGTTATTATTATTATTATTATTATTATTATTATTATTATTATTATTATTGATGAATACAATATCACAGATCACTTGAAACTAATAACTGCTAATTAATATCTTATTCTTCTTCCTTTTCTCCCGATTCTGTCAGGCAAAATCATATAATACTTGTAAAATTATTTATGAAAATAATTCGGGAAGTTCTATAATACTTATAAAATTGTTTATGATATTCATTATATATGAAAATAATTCAGGAAGTTCTATAATACTTATAAATTATTTATGAAAGTAATTCAGGACGTTCTACAATTCTCCAAAACTTATTTATTAGGTTTTTCTCTTTTGCGTAAGACAGTATTATAATTAAAAAAGTATAATTACGACTAGTCATTTCATCAGTGACATTCGAGAAAAAATTTCGTCATTTTCTTATTTTCCTGCTTTTCTCTCTCTCTCTCTCTCTCTCTCTCTCTCTCTCTCTCTCTTTGTTATACGTTCCTCAAATGAACAGCCACACAGACAGCAGACGTACCTACTAGGCCATCCATCTTCAGGTCGTCAGAACAGTTCTTATTTTCCTTCTCTCTCTCTCTCTCTCTCTCTCTCTCTCTCTCTCTCTCTCTCTCTCTCTCTCTCTCTCTCAAATGGACAGCCACACAGACAGCAGGCGTACCTACTATAGGCACACCATCCATCTTCAGGTCGTCAGAGAATAGTTCGCGAAGAGACCGCCGGAGGGTGGAAGGTTACCGACTGACATTAGCGTCGGCTGCCCTGATGAAAACCCCGTTCTTTCCAAAGGCAAAGCCATGTCATATAATCAAGGTTCTTCGCTTAGGCTCCTGTGATACGTATCCGGGGACTCCTCTATGGCCTCCGACACTGCTGCTCTCACCTT
>NC_089748.1:47313597-47323597 GCF_040412425.1 Macrobrachium rosenbergii
TGAATTCAGTGTCACACTTTGAGTATCAAATATTCATCCTTTTCAGAAGAAAGGAACCTTTGTCTCTCTATTCATTGAGAAAGAGTTTTCCGTTCATACTTTCCGCGTTCCCAGTGTAATTAGCCGCTTAATTACATTATGGCAAAGTTAATAATACGCTGTTATCATGCTTCCTGACCTCGCCAATAGTTACTGAGTTTCTCCTATTCCTCATTTCGATATGCCGCGTTTATTATGCTCTAGTAAACTTACGCTTTTGTTTCAATATTGTAGTGTGTTTCCATCGTAACATGCTCAGTACGGAGACTGCTTGAAGACACACACATACACACACACACACACACACACACACACACACACACACACACATACATATAGATATATATATATATATATATATATATATATATATATATATATATATATAGGCACACATATACACGCACATATTTATAAATATTATAGATATATATATATATATATATATATATATATATATATATATATATATATGTATATATATATATATATATATATATCTGTTAAGTAAATGAGTATAACCGAAAAGCTCATCACTCCAATGTTTCTCTTTCCTTCGTGGATTTTTTCTCTATTTATATATTCATCACGTTCCATATTTTCGTGATTCAGTTATACACACGTATATATACGTACATACATACATATATACATACATATATATATATATATATATATATATATATACATATACATATACACATACATATACATATACATATAGCCGATAAATAAACGGGACAAAAGGTAAGGTACAAAGTGCATCATGCGAGCGGGCCGCCATCACTCCAATACCTGCTGTGCGTGTGTGCATATAAAACCCTGAATACATATATATATATATATACTGTATATGTTACGCGATGCTGTGGGTATTAGCCTACATGCCAATTAACTATTGTGGTGAGGTATAAAGGAGTACGGATAGAGAGGCCTATTCAAAATATTTACATAGGCCCATTCAGAATGTTTTACAGACACATAAACACAAATGTAAACGGTGTGTATACTCCAATACGGGATATTGGTGTGTTTCAGAGTGGTGTATATAATGCTTAAGTGTCGATGTGCAAAAAAAAATTCTTGGGCTTATAGTATCTGTGTATATAGCATAGTATTTATACATACAGTACATGTATGCGTAGGTATATATGTATGTATGTGTATGTAAATATATAATATATATACCCATATATATATATATATATATATATATGTATGTATATACGTATGTATATATATAATATATATACAGTATATATATAATATGTATATACATTATATGTGTATATATATATACATAGTATATGAGTGTGTGCGTATGTATGTATGTGTGTGTATTTGTGTGCTGTGTGTGTATGATTGTGCACGTAAGTATAAGTCTATATAAACCATTTAATTTTACAGAGGGGCTTGGTATCCCTCTGCTTTTAGCAGTTATCTTTGGGATGAGGTTGCTACCCTACTACTCTAATGTAGCCTCGACTGCAACCTACAGCAAAATTATTTATTCTTCCATAACAGTGACAAGGGCCACCTACAGGTAATACACTGATTCATACTCCAGAAGTTTATCTGTATGGATCTGAAACAGTTCCACGAAATTCATCACCACAAAATCGATGTAAACAACAGAACCTACTCACAGAAATCCCCTGTAAGGGGGTAGTAGCGCCGTGAGTGCACCTCATGCGGTGCATTGTAGGCGTTACTCATGATTCTTTGCGGCGTCCTTTTGGCCCCTAGCTGCGACCTCTTTCATTTTTTTCAGTGTACCTCCGGTCATACTCTTTTGGTCCCATCTTACTTTCCTCAGCCCTCTCCTAAAAACTATCTTTCTTCCATCTTACTTTCCTCAACCCTCTCCTAACAATTATCTTTCCTCCGTCTTACTTTCCTCATCCCTCTGCTAACAATTATCTTTCCTCCGTCTTACTTTCCTCATCCCTTTCCTAACAATTATCTTTCCTCCGTCTTACTTTCCTCAACCCTCGCCTAACAATTATCTCTTCCATCTTATTTTCCTCAGCCTACTAACAATTGTTTCTTAGTGCAACTGCGAGGATTTTTTCCTGCTTGTTACACCTCTCAAACCTTTTTATTCCTCTCAATTTCCCCTTCCAGCGCTGACTGACTTCATCATAGTCCCAGCAATTGCTTGGCCTTTGGCCTAAATTTTTTCTATTCCAGTTCCTAATCATGGAAATGAACTGGAACTGCAACGGCCATAATTTCGTCATAGTGTCAGCATAAATTAATGTCTCACGGTGACAGAAACACTTGAAGGAAAAAAAAAATAAGCAAAAACTCCATTTTCGAATTAAATACATCTCTGCCGCAATGGCTGTCAATTTTAGGCATAAAATGACGATTTGATCATGACATTAATGTCGTTGTGATTTTGACTTGGTCTCCCTTAAATAAATTAATAGATGAATAAATAGATAAATAAATAAATAGATAGATAAATAAATAAATAAAGGAGCGAAACACAACACAAAGCGAAGAAGCACCGCAGTCAGAATGACCTCGTGATTGTGTCTCAAATTCTTTTTCGAAAAACGATAACAACCGTCGCCTTTATTCACCATTGATTAGGAATAAAGAAAAAAAAAAGAAAATAAAAAAAAGAAGAGGCTGACATTGTGTTATATTATTTCGGCTGTATTTTCCAGGTGTTATTGTGTACCGAGCGAAAGAAGAAGAAGAAGACAACAATAAAGAAGGAATTAAAAAGATAAGAAAAAAAAAAAAGTTCTGCCTCGGCGGAATATAAAGGTCTCCCGAAGCACCCAACAGAACGCTTCAGTCATCATGCAAGTGTGCGAAGCGTAATTACTTTTAAAAGCTCTCGACCCGGCGAAGAGTGGACCGCGGTCTAATCGTAAATCAATGCATAATTGCATCGAAAGCTCTTTTAGAAAATATGATAACAGCTCCTGCCTTCTTCTTTCGCTTCTCTCTCTTCTCTCTCCATCGACGTCGAATGTAAACAAAACAAATGGCTACCCTCTGGGGCTGGCTACGGAGTGGCGAGTCGTGTGGGGGTGGGGGGTGAAGGGGAGAGGAGGGGGGGAGGGAAGAGGGACCCGGAGTTCTTTCCCAATCACTAGGAAATCAATTTGCTGATGGGAGAGAGAGAGAGAGAGAGAGAGAGAGAGTGTGTGGGATGGTAGCTTTGGGTGGGAAGGGGGTTGGGGGGAGTGAGGGGTTAAGGGCATGTAGGAGAGCGAATAAGGCCAGGGACTTTGACTATGGGCCTTTTTTTTTTTCTTCCTTTCCTTTTTTATATACTTTGCGCATATTTCGCCTTTTAATGTGCTATATTTTTTGGTTTTTAGCTCAAAATTGTCTTAGTGCTCTTCTCTCTCTCTCTCTCTCTCTCTCTCTCTCTCTCTCTCTCTACTCCTACTTCCTAAGTCGGTCAGACTATGAGGTTGTATCTAATGGGTCTCTGTTAGGAATGATAATTGTGTATGGAAATATGTAGGAAGTCTTTCACTCCTTTCTCTCTCTCCAATATTTTTCATGTTATGGTGTCATCTTATATATATATATATATATAATATATATATATATATATATATATATATATATATATATATATATATATATATATATATTTAACAATAATTACTATTCAACTTTAATTCTTATTAGATTATGACAGATGTTTTCGAATGACAGGCAATGTATAAATTTCATATTTAAATATCCAGGGAATTTTTAATCCAAATATCTCACATTTTTCACACACGTCTTATTACAAAAGTGATATAAATCAGTCAACACTCAGGTGCTGCCATCTGCATTAATTTTTGCATATCAAATTTGTCTCTAACTTTTCAAGTCGAAGTTTAATCTAGTTTTCAAAGACATTATATAAAAAGAAATCTTATCCAGTTTATTCTTTCGACAGAGAATTTAATTCGACCGACTTTCAGGCAATTGATTTTCTGTACATATTTGTGTTCACCTTTTTTCTGTCTCCAGTTTATGAGATTACTCGTCGGCTTAGTCAAGTGCAGCATGTTTTTTGCGAAAATGAAGGTTTATTGGCTTTAAACATATTTCGATTCGAATGAAAATATAGTTTTTATTTATCAAAACTCATTATAATGAATATATACATATATATATATATATATACATTAATGTATGCTGTTCTATCATAATATTTCTTTTACTTGGATATTGTATATATTTGTATATATATAATATATATATATATATATATATATATATATATATATATATATACTGTGTATATATTATATATATATATATTTATTTATTTATTTATATTATTTAGATATACAGTATGTACATATATTGGTATATACATATATAAATTTATGTAACTTTATATATATATACAGTATATATATATATATATATATATATATATATATATATATATATATACAGAGAGAGAGAGAGAGAGAGAGAGAGAGAGAGAATAGGAAAAAAAAGGCCTATAGTTGTTAAAATGATGATGTCTTTCACCTTAACAATTACAATTCACAAAGTTTGACTGTCAAATTACCCAAGTTATAAAAACTTTCGCCAAGTTCCCTCATTTTCTTTCTCTTCTCCGTCAGGGTTTCGGTGGGAGAACAGGAAGTTGGCCAGGGGTCGATAAAGGAAGGGTGAAAGAGAATTGGGCAAGTGTTGGGGAAGGGGGAGAAAGGGAGGAAGTGTTGGGGAGGGAAGAGGGATGTTGGGGAAGGTGGAGAAAGGGAAGGGAAATGTTGGGGAAGGTGGAGAAAGGGGGAAGTGTTGGGGAGGGAAGAGGGATGTTGGGGAAGTGGAGAAAGGGAAGGGAAATGTTGGGGAAGGTGGAGAAAGGGAGGAAGTGTTGGGGAGGGAAGAGGGATGTTGGGGAAGTGGAGAAAGGGAAGGGAAATGTTAGAAGGTGGAGAAAGGAGGGAAGTGTTGGGGAGGGGAAGAGGGATTGTTGGGGAAGTGAGAAAGGAAGGAAATGTTGTAAGGTGGAGAAAGGGAGGAAGTGTTGGGGAGGGAAGAGGGATGTTGGGGAGGTGGAGAAAGGGAGGAAGTGTTGGGGAGGGAAGAGGGATGTTGGGGAAGGTGGAGAAAGGGTGGGAGTGTTGGGGAGGGAAGAGAAATACTGGGGAAGGTGGAGAAAGGGAGGATGTGTTGGGGATGGAATAGAAATATTGGGGAAGGTGGGGAAAAGGATGGAGTGTTGGGGAGGGAAGAGAAATGTTGGGGAAGGTGGAGAAAGGGGGAAAGTGTTGGGGAGGGAAGAGAAGTGTTGGGGAAGGTGGAGAAATGGGGGGAAGTGTTGGGGGAGGGAAGAGAAATTTTGGGGTAGGTGGAGAAAGGGAGGCTGTGTTGGGGATGGAAGAGAAATGTTTGGGAAGGTGGGGAAAAGGAGGGAGTGTTGGGGATGGAAGAGAAGTGTTGGGGAAGGTGAAGAAAGGGTGGAAGTGTTGGGGAGGGAAGAGAAATGTTGGGAAGGAGAAACGGGGAAGTGTTGGGGAGGAAGAGAAATGTAGGAAGGTGAGAAAGGGTGAAGTGTTAGAGAAGAGAAAATGTTGGGGAAGATGGAGAAATGGGGGGAAGTGTTGGGTAGGGAAGAGAAATGTAGGGGAAGGTGGAGAAAGGGGGAAGTGTTGGGAATGGAAGAGAAATGTAGGGGAAGGTGGAGAAAGGGGGGATGTGTTGAGAATGGAAGAGAAATGTTGGGGAAGGTGGAGAAAGGGGGAAGTGTTGGGGAGGGAAGAGAAATGTAGGGGAAGGTGGAGAAAGGGTGGAAGTGTTGGGGAGGGAAGATAAATGTTGGGGAAGGTGGAGAAATGGGGGGAAGTGTTGGGGAGGGAAGAGAAATGTAGGGGAAGGTGGAAAAAGGGAGGAAGTGTTGGGGAGGAAAGAGAAATGTTGGGGAAGGCGAAGAAAGTGAAGAGAAATGTTGGGGATGGGTGAGTAAAGAAAAAGGAAAAATGATGACGAAGATGATGAATAAAAGAGATGAATGTTTGTGAAGATAAATATAGACGAAAGTAAAGAAAGGAAGGAATAGGAATAAAACAGATAAATGAAGGAATAGAAATACTGATGAGGGAGGAGAAGGACAGGCAGAGAAATGATAATGGTAAGAAATAAGAGTAAATGATGGATAACATGAAAAATTATCAATTAAGAAAGGGAACAAAATGGAACCATTAATACGTTATCTAAAACGTCATTATGTTCTAATAAACAGACAATTATTATTATTATTATTATTATTATTATTATTATTATTATTATTATTATTATTATTATTATTATTATTATTATTCAGGAGATAAACCCCTATTCATATGGAACAAGCCCACCCTAGGGACCATTGACTTAAAATTCAATCATGCAAAGAATATTATTATTATTATTATTATTATTATTATTATTATTATTATTATTATTATTATTATTATTATTATTATTATTCAGATGATGAACACTATTCATATGGAACAAGCCCACCACAGAGGCCATTGACTTGAAAGTCAAGCTTGCAAAGAATATTATTATTATTATTATTATTATTATTATTATTATTCAGAAGATGAACCCTATTCCTAAGGAACAAGCCCTCCACAAGAGCCATTAACTTGAAATTGAAGCTTCCAAAGAATTTGGGATTTTGGTGTTCATTTGAAAGAAGTTACAGAAAGATAAAAGGAAACACGAAAAGAAGAAATCAGTTCTCAGAAAAGATAAAATAAATGAAGACATTAATAAATAAATAAAAGAAACAAAACAAACAGGTGAACAGAAACGATGGAAGGGGGTCACAGAGGAGAGAAAAAAAAAAACAAGAAAAAAGGCAAAATAAGCAAGGATGGATGGCTTCTCTCTCTCTCTCTCTCTCTCTCTCTCTCTCTCTCTCTCTCTCTCTCTCTCTCTCTCTCTCTTTCTCTCTCTCTGATTGTGTTCAAGACACGAAAACGGTGCGATAACAAGAGCTACAAAAATCAATAGAGGGAAGCCAAAGGCAAAGGAAGAATATAATTATAGGATGGAACCACGGGAAAAGGAGAGAGAGAGAGAGAGAGAGAGAGAGAGAGAGAGAGAGAGAGAGAGAGAGAGAGAGAGAGAGAGAGAGAGAATATATGTATATATATATATATATATATATATATATATATATATATATATATATATATATATATATATATATATATATATATATATATATATATATATATTATATATATATACACATACCTATATCTATATATTGTATGTGTAAATATACATGGCATTGACACTTTGCCTTGATGTTTTACATGTAAATTAAGCATAGCATATTTGGTTAATAATAATAATAATAATAATAATAATAATAATAATAATAATGATAATAATAATAACCTGGGCGTTCCTTATAACAATATTATGTTCCGCTTGCGAGAAACATTTTTAATCAGGATATATATATATATATATATATATATATATATATATATATATATATATATATATATATATATATAAAATATAGATATATATTTACATACACACATATGTGTATGTGTGTGCGTGTGTGTGTGTGTATATATAGGTGTGTATGTGTCAGTGTAGAGAAAAAGAAAGATGAACGCTTACTTACAAGAACGATCTGCACGGGACAAGCAAAGTCGCCTTGACCTCCAGAACTCCTGAAACCTGTAAAAAAAAAAATCGTTAAGATAATTTGAAAAAAATTACTGATCTACAAAATTTCTAAATGTAAAAGACCAGGATCTTTAAAAATCAGGTGTGCGGTTGATTTTATTAAAATCTTAAAAATCTCTAAACATCACATATTAATTTATTTATTGCCCAATATTATATGTAACAAAACCTTGGTTTTACAATACTATTAATCAGCCCTTCAAATGATATATGAAAAGAAGACATGGAATGGGTTAATATTAGAATATTTTATGTGGTTGATTCTCTTAAGGTTTACCTATTAATTTATTCAATTATCTATCAATTTTTATATATATATAGTTATATATTTAATAATTTGTTTATTTATTAATTTATTCATATATTCATATATTAATTTTATATAACTCATTCACGATATTGTTCATGTCTAATTTGCCTTTAGTCCATAAACATCTTTAGATTAGTGCATTAGCTCATACAAGCATCCCTATTCAAAGGAAAAAGTAATTCCTAAGAGAGAGAGAGAGAGAGAGAGAGAGAGAGAGAGAGAGAGAGAGAGATCTTCTCGTGCAATTACCAACCTCCAACGCAAGAGACAATTTATTTTTTTATTGAATCAGTTTGTGTTTTGCTGTGCAACAGTCCAACATAATGAGTCCATCCTTATAGTTTCTCTCTCTCTCTCTCTCTCTCTCTCTCTCTCTCATTAGCATTGATTTGGGATTTTTGAAAAGGGCGGCCTTTTATCCCAATCAACAATACTTTGTGAAAATTCATTGTCACAATCAATTACTACTGTCGAAACAATTCAATGAGGCATGATGTATAGATTTCTAGCCCCCTTTCTCTCTCTCTCTCTCTCTCTCTCTCTCTCTCTCTCTCTCTCTCTCTCTCTCTCTCTCTCCATGAACACAATGACGTTCCAACAATGCGTCGTGCGCGGGACCAAAAATCATACACATCAATTACTCACTGTCGCGAGAGGTCCATGTTCCTGCCGAATTTATTTGGGCGTTTTGTTCTCGTCCACATCGCGATCATTGTTATTGCATCGTAGCGGTTGTTCCTGGTGTTGTGCGGTCGTTATTCATGTCTTCGTGATTACTGTTAGTATTATTGATTGTTGTTGTTGTTGTTGGAAACAGCAGGAATTATTACTTTTGTTATTAATATCGGAATCTTCGTACAATGCTTTCACTTTCAGAGACAGACGAAAAATAGATTCATGAGCCGTTGTTTTCAGTCATGTGGGGGAATCGACAACGCTCTGCCATCTTAAGTTGGTCGTTATTTTGGGGGATACATCACGAAAGGGATACTATTGTATCAAGATGTTTTGTTTCCATGAGGAACACAGACATGAAAAGGGGAAGAAAATAAATCCGGCCAGAAAACAGTGTGGTGATGCAATTACGTAATCTGCATGATAAAGGGAAAAAATGTACAGTATCTATCTATCTATCTATCTATCTATCTATCTATCTATCTATCTATCTATCTATCTATCTATCTATCTACCTACCTATATATATATATTTATAAAATATATATATTATATATATATGATATATATTTATATATAGATGGATAGATAGATAGATATGTAAGTTTATACATTTGTGTGTCCACATGTGTATATAAGGGGACAGAGAGAGAGAGAGAGAGAGAGAGAGAGAGAGAGAGAGAGAGAGAGAGAGAGAGAGAGAGAGAGAGGAGGGGGAAAAGACTATCTATATTAATATGACAGAGCGTTACGACAAAAATTGACTGAAATACAGAAAAATGAGAGAGAGAGAGAGAGAGAGAGAGAGAGAGAGAGAGAGAGAGAGAGAGAGAGAGAGTTTGCATATGAATGACTTCATTGCATGAAAGGGTGAAAAAAACACACACACACACAGACAGGCAGGAAAACCCAGCCAGCCATCCATTCGAACACGGAAGAAAGCAAAAAAAAAAAAAAAAAATTCTCGATGCTTATCGAAATCATCATCTCCATTCAACTTTCCTCGGTGGAATGAAAATTCTTCATTGACTCAAGGAAAACTTTCCTTTGACTTTCACTCATGCCACTTTCATGATTAATCTTCGTCTTCTTCGCCCGGCCTAAATTTGCCAGCCCCCAATTTCCTTGGGAAAACTATTTGCCGTAGTGTGTGTGGACGTTGACCTTTCGTCTCTCTCTCTCTCTCTTTTTTTTTAGGGATCTCTCTCTCTCTCTCTCTCTCTCTCTCTCTCTCTCTCTCTCTCTCTCTCTCTCTTTCAGCTGTGTACGTCATTACGATCTTTCTCTGTCTCT
>NC_089748.1:47328597-47333597 GCF_040412425.1 Macrobrachium rosenbergii
CCTGTTTATATATCTCTCACTCACTCTCTCTCTCCCTCCCCTTCTCTCTCTCTCTCTCTCTCTCTCGTAATACGTCTACCTTTCTACCTATCTACCTCTGCCCATCCACATCTCTTCGCCCAAGACGCTATCTGAAAGCAAGGCCTTATAACACCACCCAGTCTTCCGCCGTCCCAGACTTTCCCCTATTCCCCCTTCCACTTCCCTCCCCTCCCTCTCCTCCCCCCTCCAGGTGGTTGTTGGAGAGGGGTGGGGGGGGGGTCATCGCACACACCTGTGGGTACGGTGGGCGTCGGGCGTGAGACTACCCAGGCTAAAACCCGACAGCGACGCCGAAGACGATGACGACGACGGTGATGAAGGTGGGAGCGTGATATCGCGGCTTGGCCGGCATGATTCAATCATGTAAAGAGATCAAGTCAGGATATGACGAAGCTCCTTCCAGAATTGTGGAGATAGACTGCGAATTGGATGCTTAAGGTGTTAGGCGAGGACGAATGGGGGTACAGAGCACAGCAGAGCAGAGAGAGAGAGAGAGAGAGAGAGAGAGAGAGAGAGAGAGAGAGAGAGAGAGAGAGAGAGAGAAAACAAAAATATATACTTATATTCTGCAATGAAATGACGATATTTCTTTTCAATGTACACCTTCCAAAAGTGAGAGAGAGAGAGAGAGAGAGAGAGAGAGAGAGAGAGAGAGAGAGAGAGAGAGAGAGAGAAGGAAACAAAAATATATATTCTGCAATGACGATGCTTCTTTTCAATGTACAATTTTCCAAGAGAGAAAGAGCGAGAGAGAGAGAGACAGAGAGAGAGAGAGAGAGAGAGAAAGAAAGAAAAATATATATTCTGCAATGACGATACTTCTTTTCAGTGTACAATTTTCCAAGAGAGAGAGAGAGAGAGAGAGAGAGAGAGAGAGAGAGAGAGAGAGAGAGAGAGAGAGAGATTGAGAGAGAGAAGGAAACAAAAATATACATTCTGCAATGACGATATTTCTTTTTAATGTATAATTTTCCAAGAGAGAGAGAGAGAGAGAGAGAGAGAGAGAGATAGAGAGAGAGAGAGAGAGAGAGAAGGAAATAAAAAATATATATTCAACAATGGCGATATTTTTTTCACGAAGGTTTATCTACATATAATTTTCTGAGAGAGAGAGAGAGAGAGAGAGAGAGAGAGAGAGAGAGAGAGAGAGAGAGAGAGAGAGAGAGAGAGAGAGAGAGCTGAGGCTTAAAATAAGAAAGAAAGGAGGACAACTTATAAACAGATTAGTTAATTGGGGTATTCTCCCGGAGGCTCTTCAGAACATCTTAAATATATATATATATATATATATATATATATATATATATATATATATATATATATATATATATATATATATATATATAGAGAGAGAGAGAGAGAGAGAGAGAGAGAGAGAGAGAGAAGAGATAGAGAGGGAGGACTAACGATACAAATGCGATAATAAAGAGAATGATATATTTTCCACAATAATTCCTTTCTGCAATTTCCACTTCGTATGGTACTGACTTAACCTCAAATATATATATATATATATATAGATATATATATATATATATATATATATATATATATATATATATATATATATATATATATATATATATATATAAATATACTCAATCACACACACATATAATTATATATATATATATATATATATGTTATATATATATATATATATATATATATATATATATATATATATATATATATATATACATACAACCCCATAAAGGAAAGTGCTCATTCCATATTAGACATTAAAAATGATGTTAATGATATTACCCTTAAATACCTCTTCCTAATAGAAGAATCAATTAAATTGTGAAATACGCCTTCTACTTTCGATAATGGCTTTTGCAGTGACGGCATAGAAAAATAATGGTAATGTCTGTATTCAAATGAAGTTGACCATCGTGTTCATTCACAGTTGAATAAATTATGTATTTTGTCAAAATATTTTATCTTATCAAAATTCAAGATAGTTTATACTGTCTTATCAGAACATTGTATTTCTTATCCAAATACAAAATTCAAAATATTTTTTTTTATCTTATATTTTATATCTTATCAAAATTCAAAATATTTTATATCTTGTCAAAATTCGAAATATTTTCTATCATAATATTTTATAACTTATCAAAATTCAAAATATTTTATACCTTCATAATATTTTATATCTTATCAAAATTCAACATTTTTTATATCTTACGAAAATTCTAAATATTCTGTGTCTTATAAAAATTAAAAATATTTTATAACTTATCAAAATTCAAAATATTTTTGTATAAAAATCCAAAGTATTTTATATCATAAGACTTCAAAATATTTTATATCCTATAAGAATTTAAAATATTTTATATCTTGTCAAAATACTTTATATCGTATCAAAATATTTTATATTTTATCGAAATTCTAAATATTTTAATCGGATCAGAATTCAAGTACGGTCAGTTTTCTTTCCCATTTGCATTTACATCAGTATAATAATAATAATAATAATAATAATAATAATAATAATAATCATAATAATAATAATAATTATTATTATTATTATACATAACTCTGCGCCAGTATCTTCCTTTCCTTGTTCTTATTCTTCTTCTTCAACTCCTTTCTTTTCTTCTTTTTTCTTTTCCCTCTTCTTCTTCTTCTTCTTTTCTTTCTTCGTCTTCTTCCTTTCTTCCTTTTCTTTTTCTCTTTCTTCTTCTTCTTCCCCCATTTTTCCTCTTTTTCTTCTTTTTCTTCTTATTCTCCTTCTTCTAATTCTTCTTCTTCTCTGTCCTCTTCTTCTTTTTCTTCTTCTCTTTCTTGTTATTCTCCTTCTTCTCCTCTGTCCTTTTCTTCTTCTTTTCTTTTTCTTCTCCTTCCTTTTTTCTCCTTCTTCTTTTTCTCTTTGTTCTTCTTCTTCTCCTTCCTTTTCTTCTTCTTCTTCTTCTTCTTCTTCTTCTTCTTCTTCTTCTTCTTCTTCTTCTTCTTCTGCCGCATATAGTGTGCTCTGTCGACTGCACAAAATCGCATCGATTATTTCTTGCGCCCAGGGTTGAAAAGGGAAGTCTTCTTGCCCCCTGTGCCAAGTTGCCACCGAATGGGAACAGAGGGTGAACGCAGAAGATAGTCGAAGGAGGGATAGGAAGAACAGGTGACGTCTTTTTTTATCTTTTTTATCGGAAGTACTTCATAAAGATGCGAATAAGTACTTTTTTGTTATTAATGACACCGATTCCATAATTTATGACCAAAGAATCATGAAGATTATATCAAACTCTCTCATAAAGTGATAAGCGACTAAGTACTTTTTTTATTAATGTGACACCGGATTCCATAATTCATGACCAAAGATTCATGAAGATTATATTAATCTCTCTCTCTCTCTCTCTCTCTCTCTCTCTCTCTCTCTCTCTCTCACAAAGTGATCACCGACCATGGACGTTTTTATTTTGATGTGACACCGAATTTCATTATTCATTATCAGTGTTCACTAATAGTGAACTCACACTTCTCTCTCTCTCTCTCTCTCTCTCTCTCTCTCTCTCTCACAAAGTGATCACCGACCAGGGACGAAGCTTTTTATTTTGATGTGACCAATTGAATTTCACATTCATTATCAGTGATCACCACAGTGAACTCTCTCTCTCTCTCTCTCTCTCTCTCTTTAAGAGACCAGTGACTGCAAACTGCCCCAATTAACACAAACACATCCCCAATGCAAATTCGTCTTAAGGTAGGCAGGCAATCGGAGGCATGTGACCACTTCTCCACGTGACAGAAGCTGTAAGATAACTTCATCTGCCTTCGATTCCGTGAAACGACCTCGCCTTCGGAGTAATATCAGCGATCACTACAATTAGATTAATGCGAAAGCTTTTCAGGATAAGGGATTGATATATATATATATATATATAATAAACGTGATGGCTGTGTCACAGTGCTTGTTCCGTTTGAGGAGGCGTGTACTGATTATTTTTTTAGTGTTGAAAACTGAGATATTATTATTATTATTATTATTATTATTATTATTATTATTATTGTTGTTGTTGTTGTTGTTGCTATTATTATTGCCAAATTTCTCTCTCTCTCTCTCTCTCTCTCTCTCTCTCTCTCTCTCTCTCTCTCTCTCTCTCTTTTTTATACCTACAAACACACACACACACACTCGTGCTCATATTTTATATATTCACATTATTTTATATATATACATTCAAATGCTTTTCTTATTATTGATATTCATATTCATATTTATTATTATTATTATTATTATTATTATTATTATTATTACTATTATTATTATTATTATTATTATTATTATTATTATTATTATTATTATTACCAAATTTATTTCTCTCTCTCTCTCTCTCTCTCTCTCTCTCTCTCTCTCTCTCTCTCTCTCTCTCTCTCTCTCTCTCTCTTTTACACCTACAAACACACACACACACTTGTGCTCATATTTTATATATTAACACTATTTTATCTATACATTCAAATGCTTTTCTTATTATTGATTGATTCATTTTCCTGTAGCCACATTTTTCTTCCAGTCCCTTTATTAAGCCGCAACATGTATCCATCTTTTTCCTCATCCTTATTTATTTCCTATCTACTTTATCTCTTTCTCCGCAATTCTTCATCATTTCTCGTATCTACTTTTATCTCTCTCTCTCCTGCCATTCTCTTGTTTCTTATCTACATCTCTTGCTTTCCAGGCCGTTCACACTCTCGTCTCCTCCGGCCTAAGGGAGAGAGAAAGCCTATTATGTAAGAGGCTTATCATTAGCCTAAAGGGTTTTTGCTTTTATGTGTCCTCTTTTTTTTGTCTTTCTTTTTTGTTTATATATATATTTTTTTTTATTTTAGCATCGTCCGTTTCCCCGGCTGTGCGATTTTGTTCTACTTTTGCGTGTCTCTCCTGGTACTGGATAAGAAAATGATAACTGTGTTGTAAAATGGGTTTTCTTGGAATCATTCTCTCTCTCTCT
>NC_089748.1:47351097-47371097 GCF_040412425.1 Macrobrachium rosenbergii
AACATTACTTAATGTGTTGATGTATTTTCAAATAGTACTAGCATAATTAAAATGGTTCTTGTCGACTGCATGAGTCAAGGACATAATATTATAAAGTAGTACGAAAATTACTTTATAGTTTTCTGTACACGAAAATTATTGTGCTGGCTTTGTCTGTCCGTCCGCACTTTTTTCTGTTCGTACTTTTTTCTGTCTGCACTTTTTCTCGCCGCCCTTAAGTCCTAAAATCTACTGAGGCTAGAAGGCTGCAAATCGGTAGGTTGATCATCCACCCTCCAAGCATCCAACATACCAAATTGCAGCCCTGTAGCCTCAGTAGTTTTTATTTTATTCAAGGTTAAAGTTAGCCATAATCGTGCCTATGGCAACGATATAGGATAGGCCATCACCGGGTGTGGTTCAAGTTTCATGGGTCACCGAAAAGATAGATCTATTTTCAGTGGCCTTGATTATACGCTCTAGCGGCTTTACAGAAAACTCGACTGCGCCGAAGAAACTCCGGCGCATTGTTTACTTGCCTTGTATTAAGTTGAGGCGTGGTAATTATACAAAGCAGCATTACTGATAAACATACATTAGCTTGAATTCAGTTCCTTACCTCAGAAGGTGGAAATCCTATCTGATACTTATGCAATATGATTTAAACGAAAGCAGGAAATAACCGAAAGTCGCATTTGACATGGACACATTGTACAAGACAGGACACTTTTTGGATGTTTCCTAGATAGTGACCCACAAGGGTTTTCGAGGGTCGTTATCTAGGAGTAATACTTCGTGGGAGTCATTTTCTTTACGATATTTACAGTCTTTTGTTTATGTTTTTACGGTAATCCCCAACGGGCTTGTACTAAACACGCCGCAAAGGTGGATACATACCGGGTTAAAAACCCTTGGGGGTCGCTATACAGGAAAGATCCCACTTTTTCAACCCACGAAACAAAACAGATGCTCAGTTCTTCCGTCAGTCTTTCTGGCAATGACGTAGTTATTTCCCATTTCCCGTGCCATTGTTGGGTTTCTGCATAGCAAGAGATTACCAAAATTGCGTGGTTACAAGGGTTGGAAAAAATGGGCATTTTTTTTTTCTCTCGAGAAGGCGCCTCACACTGAGGGACCTGGGGCAACCCGAACGAATTGTAAGGTCTGTAAGGTCTGTAAGTGTGGCTAATGGTTCGCTCTGAACTTCACATGTGCACCCATCTACAGAAGTTAAGAGTACCTTAGCTTAACCAGACCACTGAGCTGATTAACAGCTCTCCTAGGGCTGGCCCGAAGTATTAGACTTATTTTTACGTGGCTAAGAACCAATTGGTTACCTAGCAACGGGACCTACAGCTTATTGTGGAATCCGAACCACGTTATAACTAGAAATGAATTTCTATCACCAGAAATAAATTCCTCTAATTCTTCATTGGCCGGCCGGAGACTCGAACGCGGGCGCAGCAGAGTGCTAGCCTAGAACTATACCGACCCGTCCAACGGGGAACCTCATCTACAGAGAGAGAGAGAGAGAGAGGCATATTGTTTATAACAGTATTTTGTCAAGTGGTGGTCCAAGGGGACATTAGGAAGCTTGAAATTCAAGTCATTGGCCCCTGTGGGATTGTCCCATATGAATCGGGTTCATTTTCTGAATAATAATAATAATAATAATAATAATAATAATAATAATAATAATAATAATAATAATAATAATAATAATAATAAATACTCATAGCAACACGAGTCTTGAAATGGAAAAAAATTCCCGAAAGCTGTCAGTAGAGATTTATTTTCAAATATATGTACCCATACATAACTGTGGATTTGTCCCCAATAATAATAATAATAATAATAATAAATAATAATAATAATAATAATAATAATAATAATAATAATAATGATTCTCTCCTGCTGTTAACTCTCGCATATTTTTCTCTGCACTATTTCCGCAAAAGAAATAAACGAGGTTGTACTTGATCAAAGAAAACCTGTCGCGAAATGAACTCGTCAAAAATAAAACCAAGAAACCTTGAAGAAGTGACGTTACCGTCGTAAATATATATAAAATCAAACTCTGCCTCTCCATTAAACGCTCTCGGCTCGGCAGCAATATATGCGACAGCCGACCTTGCAAGCCGGAATCCTGCTCGGCGGTGCCTCTGCGCATGCGCCGACTCCGAAATTAGCATCGTATTACCTCCGGAAATCAAGTCACCCACTGTGTGCATTATGCCAGATGGTTAAATTCCATCAGGACTTAGTGTCCCGTTTCAGATAATAGGGACATTATATGTATGTCCTCTTGTCTGTGACAACGCAAAACGAACTGAAAAGAGAGGCTTCGGGAAGTACCTCGTCTCAAAGAGAAATGAGATCGGATATTTTTTTTAAAAGGGAAAGGCACTTAACACGAACTTAGCAAGCAGGAACTAAGTGAGACATCGTTCGCAAGTGGATTGAAGGAACTTAAGAAAAAAAAGGATTGGGTAGATATGAAATAATCGAATATATCAGTTGAGAATTAGCTTAGGGATTTCACGGTAACGTGGTGTTTGGGTTAGAGAGAGAAAGAGAGAGAGAATATAGGATGGGGATTTCACAGTAACATGGTACTTGGGTTAATTCTGAGAGAGAGAGAGAGAGAGAGAGAGAAAGAGAGAATATAGGATAGGGGTTTCACAGTAACATGATACTTGGGTTAGTTCTGAGAGAGAGAGAGAGAGAGAGAGAGAGAGAGAGAGAGAGAGAGAGAGAGAGAGAATATACTCACAGAATAGGGATTTCACAGTAACATGGTACTTTGGTTAGTTCTGAGAGAGAGAGAGAGAGAGAGAGAGAGAGAGAGAGAGAGAGAGAATATACTTGTAGGATAGGGATTTCACAGTAACATGGTACTTGGGTTAGTTCTGAGAAAGAGAGAGAGAGAAAGAGAATATAGGATGGGGATTTCACAGTAACATGATACTTGGTTTACCTGAGAGAGAGAGAGAGAGAGAGAGAGAGAGAGAGAGAGAGAGAGAGAGAGAGAGAGAGAAGAGAGATTATAGTAACATGATACGTGGGTTAGTCTTGAGAGAGAGAGAGAGAGAGGGGGGGGGGAATATACTTGTAGGATAGGGAATCCACAGTAGCATGGTACTTAGATTAGTTTTGAGAGAGTGACAGAGAGAAGTACTGGCAGTCCCCAGAGAGTCCAAAGCCCCCATCCCCTGAATTCGTCTTTTCTGGACGCAGAAGAAAAGAAGAAGAAGAAGGAGACTCCGTTCCCACAACGTCATTTGCGAGAGCATTTCCGACCCGTAACTCCGTTTCCACCGGGTGACGATTTTCTTGTGCAGAGAACTGACGCGGCTGCGGCGGCGGCGAGATATATATCTGCTTATTTTCCAAAAGCAGCGACTGTCCCGTGACTTTATTTCTCGTTACCTGAGACAAAACTCACTTTCTCCCAACCCCATAACCTTGTTTTCGCGTTTTGTCTGTCTCTCTGCAGCGACTGGGAGCGAATTACTTGCTGGCTGCTAGTTCTGTAACAATGTTTTTTTTGTGGGGGGGGGGGTTGCGACTATTCTTTTATGCTTGGTGCCGAGGTATTCATTTTTCGCTTCTTTGTTTCAGTATGCGAAAGTCGTTTAGCTAGTTTTTCCCAGCTGCTCGTTTCGTTATTTTGTCTGTTAACTTTCAGGGGGTTTTGTTACCTGTACATCTTAGCAATTCGGGTTTTGCTTTTTTTTTTTTGTCTGTTACAGATTTTAATACATGAACAGTAACTGTAATATGTGGTACGCAGCATTACTTTTCTATATATATATATATATATATATATATATATATATATATATATATATATATATATATATATATATATATATATATATATATATATATATATATATACATGTTAACTTTATCACATACACAATTGTTCTGTGCATTAGTAGAATTACTAAAGGACCTCATTCAAACTGGATGGTATCTAATGGAGTTTTTATTCAAAAAGTTACAAGCTTTCTTGGACAAAACAGTCCACATTATCAAGTATCCGTACGGATACTTGATAATGTGGATTGTTTGTCCAAGAAAGCTTGTAACTTTTGAATTAAAACTCCATTAGATACCATCCAGTTTGAATGAGGTCCTTTTAGTAATATATATATATATATATATATATATATATATATATATATATATATATATATATATATATATATATATGTATGTATCTCTGTATATACTGTATATTGTGTATAAATATATATATATATATATATATATATATATATATATATATATATATATATATATATATATATATATATATATATATATATATATATATATATATATATATATATATATATATATATATATATACTGTATATATATTATATATAAATGAATGAAATTTATCACATCACCGTGATTCATATACAAGCATTAAGCTACAAATGTTCTTTGATATCCAATTCGCTCTGCCTCGGAAATAATATATTTTCATATATGTTACTCGAAGGGGAATTTTTTTAGTTGATAATGAGGCGTCACTGTGGCCTTGAGTTCTTGTTCATCCGTGGTTCGAGCCCACGAGACGACGAACTTACTATCAACTAAAAAATTCCCCTTCGGGTAACATATATGAAAATACATTATTTCCGAGGCAGAGCGAATTAGATTTCAAAGGAAGTTTGTAGCTTAATTTATATATATGTATATGTATATGTATATATATATATATATATATATATATATATATATATATATATATATATATAAAACACTCGTATATTGTGTATGTGTATAAATAAAGATATATATATATATATATATATATATATATATATATATATATATATACTGTATATATATACATGTCACTAAGTCAAAAGCTATATATATGGATATATTCAATGGACATGCCCTTTGTAATACAAGCCACATTTCAACGGTGACCTTATTATTAATATTAATATCGTTTATAACATGTCGAGCCATTATTTCTCACTAAAAATTTAAAAAAAAATAATAAAACCTGCCCAATGTAAATTTCCTGAAGGTCACAGATGATCTTCGTGAAATACTGATAGATGGTCAGAAACGATCTTGGATCTTGAGACGCCAAAAAAAAAAAAGAAGAAGAATCTCAAAATGGCTCCCTGCGCCACCCACCGTCGCCCTCCCCTCCCCTCTCGACCTGCAGCGACCTCGTCCGGTCTGCATTATCCTCACTTGTGCGTTATCCTCACATGCTTTGTCACTAAATATATCTGCTAATGAGGAGAGAGGATTACGTGTCAGGGGGCACTCGTCCCTGAATGGTCAGTACGAGAGGCGAAGATGATGATCAAGGTCTACCTTGATGATGATGATGGTGGTGGTGGTGATGAGGATGGCGGAGTTGGCGAGAGAAGTCGGTGGAAATGTCTGGCAGGATGGAGATGGAAGAACGCGGCAATAATAAGGATTGATGAGGATTGATGAGGATACGAAGCACAACAAACAGGAATCTAAAAGAACCGCGACAACGGTCATGATATCGACGCGAATGTGACAGTTAACTAAATCGGTGCACCTCACGCAGTGAGCTGTAGGCATTACTTGAAGAAGGCTCTTTGCGGCGTCCCTACGGCCCCTAGCTGCAATCCCTTTCATTCCTTTTTACTCTACCTCCGTTCGTATTCTCTTTCTTCCACTTTTACTTTCCTCAACCCTCTCTTAACAGTAATTGTGTCATAGTGCAACTGCAAAAGGTTTTTCTTCTGTGACACCTTTCAAACCTTTTTTAACTCTTAATTTTCCTTTCAGCATATCAAGCTATCGGATCTGTCTGTCCAAGACAGAGACACATGATCAAGCACATCAAGCTATCGGATCTATCTGCCCTAGACAGAACCATATCAAGCAATCGGATCTCTCTGTCCTAGACAGAACCATACCAAGTATATCAAGCTATCGGATCTATATGTCCTAGACAACCATATCAGGCTATCGGATCTATCTGCCCAAGACAAACATATCAAGCTATTGGATCTATCTGTCCTAGACAGAACCGTATCAGGCTATCGGATGTATCTGTCCTAGACAGAACCATATCAAGCAATCGGATCTCTCTGTCCTAGACAGAACCATACCAAGCATATCAAGCTATTGGATCTATCTGTCCTAGACAGAACCATATCAGGCTATCGGATCTATCTGCCCAAGACAAACATATCAAGCTACCGGATCTATCTGTCCTAGACAGAACCGTATCAGGCTATCGGATGTATCTGTCCTAGGCAGAACCATATCAAGCTATCGGATCTCTCTGTCCTAGACAGAACCGCATCAAGCTATCGGATCTCTCTGTCCTAGACAGAACCATATCAAGCTATCGGATCTCTCTGTCCTAGACAGAACCATATCCATATCAAGCTATCGTATCTCCCTGTCCTAGACAGAACCATATCAAGCAATCGGATCTCTCTGTCCTACACAGAACCATACCAAGCATATCAAGTTATCGGATCTGTCTGTCCTAGACAGAATCATATCAGGCTATCGGATCTTTCTGTCATACAGAGAACCATACCAAGCTATCGGATCTCTCTGCCCTAGACAGAACCATATCTCCCGCTCTTGAAGCTTGGTAATGCTGGCTGACAGAGATACAGAACAAGCTCGTGGGGACATACTTGTGACGGCAAACAGCAAATTTTTCGCCAACAGAGAGGAAGAAGAAAAATGACAGAAGGTCAATTTATGCGATGAGAAATCCCGGAAAAAACGTCGGGAGATCAATTAGTCTTATGAAAGTAGACAAATAGAAAGAACGAATCTTCCCTCGGGGGATTGAATACTGACGTCGATGGGAAGAAGAGGAGGAGGAGGAGGAGGAGGAGGAGATTGATGAGTTGAGGAGTTGCTGGAGAGTTGAGGAAGATTCTTTTAAAACCACAGGTAGTTATCAAAAAGGAAACGGAGTTTTATGATTGAAGGGAATACTTTGCGAATGAGAGCATTACACGCCTGCGCGAATGATCGCGGAAATCTGAATACTTTTCCGCAAATTGAATTATATAAACAAAAATAAAGGAAACAGTTGCCAAAAATTTACTTACGCCCATCGAAAAAATATTTTTTATATTAACAAAATATCGATGGATTTGCCGTTTTCATAGCAGTATATTTTAAATATTATGTAACTGGTTTTGATATCAAATATTAACTTGAGGGAAATATCAAATGTTAACTTGAGGGCAATATTACCAGTTTTTCCCTTATCAGATATCAAATCGAGAGGAAAGCATTCTTAGATTATTATTATTATTATTATTATTATTATTATTATTATTATTATTATTATTATTATTATTATTATATTAAGTCGAATCGTTTGAAATGCCTACATCATTAAGAAGATGAAAGGTATTTAAAAAGTAGATTCATACCTCAAAATACTCAAAATAATTTTGTAATGTAATTATTATTATTATTATTATTATTATTATTATTATTATTATTATTATTATTATTATTATTATTATTCAGGAGATGATCCCTATTCACATGGAACAAGCCCACCACAGGGGCCATTGACTTAAAATTCAAGCTTCCAAAGAATACTATAGTGTTCATTTGAAAGAAGTAACAGAAGGTAATAGGAAATACAGAAAGAAGTGATCAGTAATTAGAAAATAAAAAAAATAAATAAGAAAATGTAAATTATTAAAACGCAAGGAGAATTGCTTTAGGGCAGTAATGCATTGCCCCTTCGTTTGCACCCTCGGAGTGGGAGACTTAGAAAAATGCACATTCCGATGGCGATTAATTATCCCAAAAAAAGGAAAAAATGAAAAATGAAAGAAAACAAACAAATGAAAGAAAGAAAGAAGAGAGCTTTTACCGAGAGAGACTCGCGTCCTCCTCGTAGTCCCAAATCGACCTACGGTGGATTTTTTTTTTAAGACTTTTTCGCCAAAGTTCTGAACAACGACTGTCGTACGAAGTTTTTTAAGGGGATGTTCTACTTCATCTCCCCGTGCATCTTTTATTTATTTATTTTTTTATTTTTCATCCTTTTGTGAAGTCCGACGGAAAGGGCGACGCAATGTCTTTATCTTGCCACGGTCTGAAGAGTGTCTCTGAAAGGAAGAGGGGTATGGCTTACCTTTGAGAGAGAGAGAGAGAGAGAGAGAGAGAGAGAGAGAGAGAGAGAGAGAGAGAGAGAGAGAGAGACATTAACTTGTAGGGAAACAAGTTCCCTTTGCATGAATAAGGTCACTGAGTTTCAAACTTACTAAGATAAAGTCATGACATCAGAAAATCAACATTTAAACCTGTTTCTCTCTCTCTCTCTCTCTCTCTCTCTCTCTCTGTTGATTCAATATATATATATATATATATATATATATATATATATATATATATATATATATATATATATATATGTATATATATATATATATATATACACACATATACATGTATATATATATATATATATATATATATATATGTATATATATATATATATATATATATATATATACACATATACATGTATATATATTTTTATATATGCATTAAATTGATATATATATATATATATGCATATATATGTATATATATTATACATATATATATAGATAATATAAGTTGAAATCAACCATATTCCTACATAATAATGCGAGCATAACAAAAATAATAATTTTCCTAGTAAGATCTTCTGCCATCCATTCTGACATGACGTTGCTCTTACTAACTTTCACTCGTTCTTCATTTGAGCGTTAAAATGGAGGTTAATTTTTATGATTAGATCTTTTAGTCACTCCTTATCATATTATATCATATATCCTCAATGCTATTATTGCTATACACATGACATCTCTCTCTCTCTCTCTCTCTCTCTCTCTCTCTCTCTCGTTATACATGTACAGTATATGAGTTTGTATTCACAGTTTACATGTATTTGCATATATGGTTATATATATATATATATATATATATATATATATATATATATATATATATATATATATATATATATATATATATATATTTTCTTTATATGAATCTTTCCTTGTAAACTTATTCTTTTTTAGTTTCCTATTCAATTTCCTGACGGTGTTAATAACCTAAATGTTGCAACGCCAGTTTTAATGACCGTAAATCAATCTCTCTCTCTCTCTCTCTCTCTCTCTCTCTCTCTCTCTCTCTCTCTTTCAATGTCCATGTGAACCACACGCAGCTATTTACCTTTTCTTTCAAACCTCTCAGTCTACTGTTCTACAACAACACTTGGTCCACCAGCCCTCCTGCATAACTGAAAACATACTGCTTTTCCCTTAACATTTTCTCAGTCAAAGTCATATTTTCGTATTACATTGCTAAATAGTGACATGTTTCTATAATTCATAAAGTCATCTTCATCACCTTTCCCCTTGTACAAAAGATCAACGATTTCTCTCACAATTTCTTTAGAACTTTTCCATCTGGCAGACGTACCTTATAAACTCTGGTCAGCTAACTCATCCCCTGACCATCCCACTCAGCATTTCACCTGGAATTCATTCTAATCCAGAAACATGTATATTCTTCAGATTTCAATGTTTTTTATTCTTCTGTCTGTTTACTCATTTTGTATTTGTTGATTATCGCCTTTTACTATTGTTATTCTCCCTTGTTTTTGTACTCGGTCTTAAATGTAAATTTTCCAAGATGATGAGTATCTCTCTCTCTCTCTCTCTCTCTCTCTCTCTCTCTCTCTCTCTCTCATCTCATGCTTGTTAACTCACGACAAATGATTCTAGACCTCTACTTTGTAATCACTATCAATCATTACCCGTTCGCTCACGGTCGCGTTCTTTCGCTCACCCACCCGCGACAGAAAACAGTCTTCGGAAAGACCTTCTCATGGCTGCTGTCCAAACAATTATGAAAACTCGTGTGATTGAGCGAATTACATCCCGATCATTATTGTATCAAGTCACTGCTGGCTGAGTCGGGAATGAAGGCTTATAGAGCAATCACCACAGCAGATGAAAAAGGGTCTTACGGTCTCTGCACCTAATGGTCATTCCTCCTTGGCTTTTGAAAGGGGAAATATGCCTAAAATTGCCGAATTTCGTAACGAAGTGTACGAATATGGGTAATGGGAGATTTTGTGCTTCTTGCTTGGTCGCTTTGTTCGAATTTTTTCCTCTTTTCATTCTTACGATTTTCCTTGTGCACCGATGGAAAGGAATGAGCATAAAAGATATTAGTAAGAACTACTGTACAAAGAAGAGAAAAGGTATTAGTAAGAATTACTGTAGAAACAAAAAAAAATAAGTAAAGTAGGTTAAAATGACGAATTAGATACAGGGAATTCCTTTTGAATATTAGAATAGATACGTATAAAAATATATTAACATATGCCTAAAAGGAAAAATTGAAATGGTGGGTAACTTTCTCTCTCTCTCTCTCTCTCTCTCTCTCTCTCTCTCTCTCTCTCTCTCTCTCTCTCTCAGTGTAGGTGGAAGCACTCATTTCTAGGTCAAATTGTTTATTTGTAGCTCAGGATCCATTCAAGCATCCAAGGGCTTTTAGTTCATTATGCTCATCAGCCGGGAGGTAAAAATAAGTGAAGCACATAAAGATTAAAATTGCAGAGCTGTTCAACCCCCGTAGGGGAGCAGTGCCGTCAGTGCGCTTCACGCGGTGCACTGTAGGCATTACTTGAGGTTCTCTGCAGCGTCCCCTCGGCCACCTAGCTGCAACCCCTTTCATTCCTTTTACTGTACTTACGTTCATATTCTCTTCCTTCCATCTTAGTTTCCTCAACCCTCTCCTAACAATTGTTTCAGAGTGCAGCTGCGAGGTTTTCCTCCTGTTACGCCTTTCAAACCTTTTTCAGCGCTGAATGACCTCATCGCGCGTTCCAGCGCATGGCCTTTGCCCTAAATTTTACATTCCAACCAGTCCATACGTACATTCAAACTCCCTCTGAGATCAACCATTTTCCAGTAGCGAGGTTTGTAGAAGATATATAAGCGAACATTGCTCGTTTGTAAAAAAAAAAAATGAAAATAAAAATGCAAGACTGATTGTTTTATATAGTTGTCACTGATTTGTGAACTCAAGAAAACTCATTAAATGTTGAGAATGAGAGTTAGAAATTCGATTTAAGCCTTGCAATAATCAAAGACTTCGGTGCTTACAGAATTGCACGTATCCTTCATTAGTCTCCTATGTTGTGCCGTTTTGATTTTTATTTCCATCCTTTACATAGGAAATAACATTCCATTGTTACTTAGAAGGGTAACTGGTTCTGTTCTACCGAAATTGAACCAGGGACTCTAGAGAATAAAGTGATTACGTTACAAATTTTAAAGGTTATGATGTTTTTCGTAACATAAACATTCAGCAATATTAACCAAGTTGAATTTTATTGGCCATTAGTTAAAATATAGAAAATTATACATATATAAAAATAATTTTCCTCAAGGACTGTACTGTTAAGGTGAATTGCGAATAAGTATTTCTATGATATTTAAAAATCACCAAGGTAAAGCGAAATATTCTTAAGTAAATCGACCTAGGTTCGATCCCGATGTGTGTCATTAATTTATTCCTGTTCAACACGTGATTGTGTGTTGATTATTTCTAATATATATATATATATATATATATATATATATATATATATATATATATATATATATATATATATATATATATATATATATATATATATATATATATATATATATATATATATATATATGTATGTATGTATGTATGTATGTATGTATGTATGTATGTGTACTGTATATATATATATATATATATATATATATATATATATATATATATATATATGTATACATATACATATACATACATACATACATACATACATACACACATACATATATAATGTATATATATGGTGGCCCCAAAAAATGCTATTGCCGTCTAGTTTGTAAAAAAGAAAAAACTTCAAGGGGTGAGGTTGCTACCCCAACCTCTTCCTTCATACAGAGATCCTTCCTCAACCACTAGCTCTTGCACTGCACTATCGAACCCTCTCTAACACTCATGAATGTTATTCACTCTCTTCATCAACCTTTCATCTTCCTCTTGCAAACACTCTTGAAGTTTTTTCACTAGGTTCCTCAGTTTCTCATCACCTTCCACAACTAGTGCAAGCATCCATATTTAAACCCTCCATACACAATTCATTCTACTTTATCTATTAATCCTAATCTTGTTTTGCACAGTTCCTCTTGTAAACATTTTCAATCTCACCAGTTTGCGCATTTTCTCATTATTCTCCACAATCAGTTGAAGTGAATTGAATTGAATATAGAATTTAGGCCAGAGGCCAAGCACTGGGACCAATGAGGCCATTCAGCGCTGAAACGGAAATTGACAGTAAAAGGTTTGAAAGGTGTAACAGGGGGAAAACCTCTCAGTTGCACTATGAATCAATTGCTATGAGAGGGTGGAAAGTAAGATGGAAGAAAGAGAATATGAAAGAAGGTAGAGTAAAAGGAACGAAAGGGGTTGCAGCTAGGGGCCGAAGACACGCTGCCAAGAACCTTAAGTAATGCCTACAGTGCCCCGCATGAGGTGCACTGACGGTGCTGTTATCGTCTGCAAGCACCAATCTCTCGGCACTCCTTACACGATTCATTTACTGTATACGCTGATCCGGATCTGAATTTTCTTAGAATTCGGCCTAAAGAGATAATAAATAGACGCGTAGTAATAACACTTCTTTGGCCTTAATCAACTTGGACAGCAATCCAGCCACTCTCCAGTCTACATATTTTATCAAAAGCTAGTTTCGTCAATAAAATAATTGATGAGAAGTTGTACAGTTGTCCATGTTTTGTTTTGGGAAGTAGCAACTTGAAACACGAATATCATTCCCTAATTTGTGACGTGATTTTATGATTGACATGGAAACCACTGAAAATCCATGCTAATTGGGTATTTTTCCTCTTCCTCTATCCTAGAATAGTAACAAATTACCAGTTGAGGATGATAATTTTCAAAACAATGTTAATGGCGATTTGGATGATGTTGATAATTGATGTACAGCTGACAGAAGGTACCAATATAATGAGCATTCATGTGATGACAATGATGATATAGACGCTTCGGCCTCCATAGGTAAGCAAAGCTATGGAGAGAGAGAGAGAGAGAGAGAGAGAGAGAGAGAGAGAGAGAGAGAGAGAGAGAAATAGAAAGAGAGACAAATAGATATATAAAAAGAGATAGATTCAGAGAGAGAGAGAGAGAGAGAGAGAGAGAGAGAGAGAGAGAGAGAGAAGTAGAAAGAGAGAGAGAGAGCTAGAAAGAGATAGATAAAGATAGATAGAGAGACAGAGAAAGGGAAGAGAGAGAGATAGGGAGAGAAATGGAGAGACAAATAGAGAGAGAGAGAGAGAGAGAGAGAGAGAGAGAGAGAGAGAGAGAGAGGAGAGAAAGGGGGGAGAGGGAGGGAGAGAGAGCGAGAAGTAGAAAGAGAGAGAGAGAGCTAGAAAGAGATAGATAAAGATAGATAGAGAGACAGAGAAAGGGAAGAGAGAGAGATAGGGAGAGAAATAGAGAGACAAATAGAGATATATACAGAGACAAATAGAGAGAGAGAAAGAGAGAGAGAGCACCGGCAGTCATAACAATCCCCCCAACATGTGATACCTGCTGACAGATGAGAGCGAACAATGGCGAAAAGGTATACCTGTCTGGAGAAAGCTAAGGTGAGGCTGCCGGCGGCGGGTGGCAGCTTCATTAGGGCCAAGCGCAGGTATCAAACACCTGTCTCTCGATTCGACGCCGAATCCGTCATTATTGGACTGTACAATGACTCTCTCTCTCTCTCTCTCTCTCTCTCTCTCTCTCTCTCTCTCTCTCTCTCTCTCTCTCTCTCTCACTGAATCTGTCTCCTTCTATATATCTGTTCTCTCTCTCTCTCTCTCTCTCTCTCTCTCTCTCTCTCTCTCTCTCTCTCTCTCACTGAATCTGTCTCCTTCTATATATCTGTTCTCTCTCTCTCTCTCTCTCTCTCTCTCTCTCTCTCTCTCTCTCTCTCTCTGAATCTGTCTCCTTCTATATATCTGTTCTCTCTCTCTCTCTCTCTCTCTCTCTCTCTCTCTCTCTCTCTCTCTCTCTCTCTCACTGAATCTGTCTCCTATATATCTGTTCTCTCTCTCTCTCTCTCTCTCTCTCTCTCTCTCTCTCTCTCTCTCTCTCTCTCTCTCTCTCACTGAATCTGTCTCCTATATATCTGTTCTCTCTCTCTCTCTCTCTCTCTCTCTCTCTCTCACTGAATCTGTCTCCTTCTATATATCTGTTCTCTCTCTCTCTCTCTCTCTCTCACTGAATCTGTCTCCTTCTATATATCTGTTCTCTCTCTCTCTCTCTCTCTCTCTCTCTCTCTCTCTCTCTCTCTCTCTCTCTCTCTCTCTCTCTCTCGAAGTCTCTCCGCATATCTCTCTGTTTCTTAGCAATTTAAATTACAGTATATGGACAGACTTCCTTGCTGTGTCCGATTTCCACCTCTCTCTCTCTCTCTCTCTCTCTCTCTCTCTCTCTCTCTCTCTCTCTCTCTCTCAGGGGAGAAAACATTCACAATTTTTTCACTGCTTAAAACACAGAAGAGCAGTTCCGCTGTGACATATAATTACCGGAGGTTAGGTCGAATTAGCAAAAGACACTTTAAGGTCAAAGTGTGATGTTGCCCCTATGGGATAACCGACCTTGTGGGTAAAAGAGCTCTCTCGTTATCATCACGTTCTTGTCCCGACTACTTCTTCATTAGCTTGTCGACTGATCAACGGCGCTTCGTCGTGTTCTGTCCGGGAGGAATAAAAACTAAGTCTGTCGAAGAATTCGCGTTAATCATATATTAAGTATTCTGAGTTTATTCTGAGTTAGAATTATCAAGCTTAATTGTCGTGCAACGAGGAAAAAATTATGGTTTTCTACGACGATTATTTCGGATGGGTTGTACGCGTAAGTGTGCGAATGAGAGAGAGAGAGAGAGAGAGAGAGAGAGAGAGAGAGAGAGAGAGAGAGAGAATGCGGCTGATAAATGAACCGTATTTTCATCGTCCTTACGGAGGGGGTGGGGGGATGGTCCTATCCCTTGCAATTTAGCGTGAGAGAATTTTCTTTTTATTCGATAAAGATAAACAGCTGCAGATGTGTGTATATGTATAATATATATACATATGTATATAGGCTCATATTCATATTTATTGTGATTCAGTATATATATATATATATATATAGAGTATATATATATATATATACATATATATATATATATATATGTGTGTGTGTGTGTGTGTGTGTGTGTGTACTCACTCATATACTGTATATATATATGATGTATATATACATATATGTATATATGTTTATATGTATAACTGAATCAATGTAAATATGAACGTTGTTTTCCCTTAATTATATGTTTACATATATATATATATATATATATATATATATATATATATATATATATATATATATATATATATATATATATATATATATATATATATATATATATGTATATGTATAGTATATAACACACACACATATATACAGCATATGTGTGTGTATGGTATTATCTAAAAAGTTACGTTATAACTTTTAGTTGAAGATTAAATTCATTGTTCAATAAATTCTTAAATTTTTAGATACCAATGGTTTTTACGACTAAAATATTTTAGCACATCATGTCCCAGAACCTTCGGGTTATGGAGGCAAAAAAATTATCTGAAACCTTAACGTCTGGTCTAAAAAACGAAACTGATATAAAGTTCTTAAGAATGAACTATCAACCATGAGAACTATTCTCCAAGAAGAGTTTAGATAAAATAGTGTTGCTTACTGAATTCAGTCAAAGATAAGGAAAATAAAAATGTGGAAAAAATAAGCCTGTCTGGTTCGTCATTCAGATATTCATCTAATACAAAAAATGATTGCAATTTGCTATGAGATAGGCAATGAATACTGATGCACAGTGTTAGGAGATATTACCACATTCAGTAAAATCAATTTGAATTTAAGCAGCTTTATATAACACTCACAGTTAAGTCAGTCCGAAGTTAAGTAGTTTTATAGCTTTATCTAACACTTCCAATGCTTCTGGACACCGTAAGGCCCTGGGACGCTGTTAGCTGTCAGTGTTCTCATGCGGTGCACTGTTGGCATTACTTAAGGTTCTTTGCAGCATGCCTTCGACCCTAGCCGCAACCCCTTTCGTTCCTTTTACTGTACCTCCTTTACATATTCTCTTTCTTCCATCTGACTCCCACCTTCTCCTAACAATTGATTCATAGTGCAACTCTGAGGCTTTTCTCCTGTTACTTTCAAACGTTTACTGTCAATTTCCGTTTCAGCGCTGAATGACCTCACAGGTCCCAATGCTTCGCATTCGGCCTAAGTTCTGTATTCAAGCAATGCCTCTGGAAGAGGCAGGTGAAATGGTATTTCTGGTTGCAACGCTCCTTTCTCAAGTATATTATGCTGGCTGTTCTCTTCATCCTTAGAAAGTCTTGTCTCTCTCGTTGCATAATAAAGGAGAGATAATGCCAATGACAGCGTTAGGCTCGCAAAACTAATGTAGATGGTCGGTAATTTAAAATATACTTTGACGTTAGCCATGAACAGATCTGTACCACTGGTAACTACTTCAATGTCTATGGACTTCGAAAACTACAGAATTCCTTCCCTTTTTGGATCAGTGGATCATTACCATATACCTTCAATTTCACCATTGGCCAGTGACCTTCTCCAGTCTACTTTTTCTAACATTTCTCTGAGGATTTATCCTCTGTATCTTTCTTCTCTTCATCTCCCAGCCACCGTCTGTTGATCATAATCACTCCCGTATTACAATGTCCTCTTTGGCTGATGTTGATCGTGGGGGCTTTTCTGAAGGAGATTCCTGTAACACTGTCACATTCTGATTTTGATTGGATCTCTCGCTTCTGTCAGCTTTCTAAGGAGTTCAGGCTGCGAAATTGCCTTTATGAATGGTTTATATTGTTTGGTAATTTAAATCTTTCCTTTACATCATTAGTTACGAAAGCCTGATGTCGGAGTTATTTGTCTGTGCTTTTAATATTGGTCCTGTTTCAGATGCATCTTCTTGCAGCCTCTCTTTCTCTTCTTCTTCCTTCTTCTCCTAATGCAAGGAAGATTCAGGTATATTCCTTTACAAACATAATGGCATTCACAAAAGTTTTTCCTAGATATATCCCAGCAGTTCTTGTGCCGCATTTCTGATAAACTCTTTCGTTAGTGTTCTCTTAAACCCTCAGATTTTTATTGATATTGGATAAAGAAAGGACTGACTGAGTGAATAGCGACAGATGCAGTGATTTCAAAAATATTATATATATATATATATATATATATATATATATATATATATTATATATATATATATATATATGTGTGTGTGTGTGTGTGTGTGTGTGTGTGTATAGCATATTATTAGTGTATAAACTAGTATACATAAATATATATATATATACATATATTGTCAGAATTATATATATATCGCCTTTGCACGTTATTGTATTTCTCCGCATATTCTTGTTCCTATTTAACATCGTCTCTCCCTTTTCATAACTTCTTTCGCCTCCTCCCCCTCTTCTTCCTCCTCCTCCTCCTCCTCCTCCTCCTCTTTCAGATGAAATTGCCCTTGAGAGAAAATTCCCTACTTCCTCTTCTGCGCCTTCTTCAGGATACTCAGGGTGCAACTCCCATGGAACCTGAAGAAGGTGGCGGTCACCATCAACTTCCCCTTTCCTTTGTGACGATTGAGGCGACGGCAGGCAGGACCCTGAGGAGACGCCCTTAGTTAAGGGGGCTGACCTCCAGCGCAGGTCAGGTGGAAAAGGTGTGCGGGAAGGAGCTGACATTTTCTCAAGGAAAAAAATTTTTTTTTTTTTCTGTTTCTTGCGATGTCCCTCCGACAAGACATATAAATGGAGGCCCTGTTATATATTTATGTTATGTATCTATACATATGGCTTTATACATATATACATATGTATATATAAATTGAATTATAAAATATTTATACATATATATATATATATATATATGTATATATATATATATAACATATATTTTCTATATAAGTTTGTGTGTTATATATATATATATATATATATATATATATATATATATATATATATATATACATGAGTCCATAAAATGTATTATATATATACATAAAATTATATATTTTCTATATGTTTGTATGTTATGTATAGCAAGAAGGCACTAAAGCAGACAGCTTGGTACATGGTTTTCCTTTATTCAGGGCGGCCTACGTTTCGAGATCCTTGTCTCATCCTCAAGGCTAAAAATACAAAGTGAAATATACAAATACAGCAAGAAGATTTAGGAGGCATGTACAAATAAAATATGATAGCAAACATCAGTAAAAAGGTAAACCTAAAATAATATTGTTAAAAAAAAAAAAAGAGAAAGAAATAGAAAATTTTACCTAACAGACCTTATTCCTCGAAGTTCAGTTGGTTAAAGGAAAACAATAAACATAAGGTGGGATGTGTTTGCCATATACAGGGGCGTGGACGAGAACAATTGTCAAAGGGAATGCTTTCTTGATCGCTAACGATTCAAGAATAGGGAGGTGGTGTCGTGTAAGACTGGTTAGTATAATCTAAAAATCACTTCAGAAGTTTATTTTACTTTGATAGTTTTATGTGGTTTAATATTGATGTTTCGGGATTAGACAACTTGCACCCAGTGCGAAAGCTAACGCCAATATGCGTCACATCTGACCTTAAGAAGTCGGCGTGTTTCCCACGTGTGTCTGACAATGGCATTGACAGCAAGTAAATAAATAAACAAACACGGACCGCATTAAAGGGGGCAGTTTTTCTTTGTGGACGAAACATACCGCCAATAGTTCTGGGTTCTTAAATATGAGCTTCACGTCAACTGCGGAAAATAATTCGTTAAAATCTTTAGATTGGGTAGGAAAGAGGTGCTGCGTGTGAACGGAAAACTTATATAATATGTTAATTTATATGCCTAAGTGCAGTAGCAGGAGGGTGAAAGGACTTATCCAATGTTCTTTACCATACTTTAAAAATAAATTGATGGATAGCAGTTGGATTAAAATAATCATAGAGAAAAACCTATTTTTGTGAAAAAGGTGCCAGTCGATTTCACACTTAATGTTATTATATATATATATATATATATATATATATATATATATATATATATATATATATATATATATATATAACATATATAAATATATATATATATATATATATATATATATATATATATATATATATTTTATATACATACACACTTACTACTTCATCAGCCTGAAAAATTCCTTTTATCAGGTTCAGAAACGAATTAGACCTACTGAAATTAAGCCATCTGGAATCGGATTTTGCTGACTAAGTGCTTTACGTATTAAATGTCATCGGAACGTTTTTTCTTTTAACAGATTCAGTTCTCTCTTTGCCTTCCTAGAGTCGTGACTGATAACACTTGTTTGAAGTCAGGAGATAATTATTGCATGCACACACACACACACACACACACACACACATATATATGAGAGAGTATATATATATATATATATATATATATATATATGTGTATATATATAGGTATATATATATATATATATATATGTATATATATGTTTGTCAACATCCACAGGTACAGTCTTAGTATATGTTTACGTTTAGATAAGTGTTCTTTCTTCTATTGGCTTTCAGTCCATACAGGAGTGGACATGAGGGGGCCTATGTAAAGCAGAATAGAGTTACTGAATATTGATATATATATATATATATATATATATATATATATATATATATATATATATATATATACACATACATACATACATACATACATACATACATACATACATACATACATACATACATACATACACATACATTATATATATATATATATATATATATATATATATATATATATATATGTATACTTACAGAGGTAACGTT
>NC_089748.1:47376097-47391097 GCF_040412425.1 Macrobrachium rosenbergii
CCTCACTGCACAGGTGTATACACTGACCTCGCCAGCAGCCTCGTGTGGGTGTGTGTGTGGGTCTGTGGGTGGCGAGATGGGCGGACTGTTCCGTGAATAGCATGAGTGACCGCCCCTGTTTTCATTTCCGCCCGATTTGCGGCGGGCGGAAATCCGGTGCGGGAAAAATGCGGCTTGGTAGCTCAGTGTTAATATAGTTCCTCCCCGCTGCTGGAGAAACCGCGCGCTGTTTCACGGGGTGGAAATATAAGGAGCCATTTCCCGCCAGCCAGGGCGAGCTCGTGAACGCGCGCGCTACAGGTGAGAAAGATGACTATGACCAACGGGATCTGAGTATTTAAATGCTTTAGTCATTGTTTACCATCATTTAATGAACGGAATCTTAATACTTATATAATCTAATTATTATCTCGCGTCATTTAGACGCCTGGAACTCGATGGCACTTGGCTGGTGAAGACGAGAACCAGTCTACAGTCGGTGGAATAAAAATATACGGCGGGAATTCTCGTCGCATCTCCAGGATATCTGAAGACCAGCTCGCTCTTAGAATTACCGACCTGGAAAGGACAGATCTTAAACGTTGAAAAGAGAGAGAGAGAGAGAGAGAGAGAGAGAGAGAGAGAGAGAGAGAGAGAGAGAGAGAGACGTTGCCACGGAGTCTTTTTTAGGTAATTGTCGTTCCGGCGTGTGTACCTTTTCTCTTGACTGAAGACTCTCAGGCGATGTTCCCTCTCAAAGCCGTTGCTGCTGCTAGATCCTCCTCCTCCTCCTCCTCCTCCTCCCCTTCCTCCTCCTCCTTCTTCTTCTTTCGCATTAAGCGATGGCAAGGTCTTCTTCTCTGTCTCTCTTGCAAGAAACGGCTCTGGGAAGGCGAGAGAAAGAGAGAGAGAGAGAGAGGTCGGAGTCTACTTTCCTCAGTACTGCTGTTACTGGCTGACTTCGCTGGAAGCCTCCTTCGACCACCGCGCGCTGGCAACGACGAGAAACGAGACGAGTGATTTCAACTTGAATTCGGAAGCATTTGGAAGCGAACTGCTCAAAGGAGAGGTGTTACGGGGATTATCGTTTTGAAAAGCAAAAATTCAATATTTTGAGCTCAGAATCCAGGACTCGAATACAAAAAAGATTTTTCCCTTGCCATGAAGTACTACTAAAATGTCTACAGAAATTTGTAGAAGTAAAAATTCCAAGGTACAGAAATATTTTGCTCCCAAAATCTAGAACTCACACACAAAAAAATAATTCCCCTATTCATGAAGGATAAATAAAATGTGTAAAGGAATCAGTGAATGAAAAACTTCTTCCAAGGCGCAGAAATATTATGCGCTCAAAAACCAGGGCTCATACACAAAAAAATTTCCTTATCATCAACGATAGGTAAAATATCTACAGGAATTAGTAAAAGCAAAACTTCGAAAGCGCAGAAATATTTTGCGCTGAAAAACTAGGACACACACACACACACACACACACAAATTCCCTTATCATGAAGAATAAGTAGAATGTTGTACAGAAATTTTTAAAAGAAAAACTTCTTCGAAGGTATAGAAATGTTTTGAACTCAAAAAAAGGGAAAACACACACATAAAAATCCCCTTATCCTGAAGGATAAGCAGAATGTCTCCAGAAATTTGTGAAAGCAAAATTTCCAAGGCACACAAAAATATTTTCCTCTCAAAAAAAACATTCCCTTATTAAGATGGATAGGTAAAATATCTACAATAAATTTAATATCTGACAGTTCCTCCTCAGGAATCAATCATTACATAGAAGTAATTTTTGTCAAGGTAAAGTTTGAACCCTTCGATAAAACCACGAACGCGTTTTCATTTTAGTGGGGTAGGCCTATGTAGGCTTCTATTTACTGTGCACATTTAGCTTACACGCGTATAGTACATGTTACATGCTTTATGTTGATCCAGCGTAAGAATGTTTGTCGTTAATGAAATCCATATTTTATTTTCTTTCGTTTCGCTGTGACCGTTCGGTGAGATCGGAAAAATAGTATTCATTTGTGCGATAAAACGTAATTCCATTTCAGTTATAGGTCTAATTGATATACATATATACACATATATTTATAATATATATACACATATATGTATGTATATCTATATATATATATATATACAGTACATGTATAGGTGTGTATTTATATATAATATATATATATATATGTATATATATATATATATATATATATATATATATATATATATATATATATATATATACACACACACACCTATTTAATAATTAAAATGAATTAAAGATTTATTGCTAATGCATCAGATAACAGATAATTTCACTACCTATTGCAGAGAGATATTAAAAATAAAAATGATAAAGATAGCACACCTTGTTTTTTTTTATATATATGTCTGCACTATGGCGTGAAATTATTTGTTATCCGATGCATCAGTTGTAAATCTTCAAATCGGTTTACATTATACTACTTTTGGTGGTGTTGAAATGGTTTTTTTTAAAGTGATTTTACAATTCAGACTCATTTAACTGATTTATAGTTCATATATATACGTATATAATTATATATATATATATATATATATATATATATATATATATATGTATGTATATATTATATAGTATATTTAGGCTACATGTATACAGTACATATAAATATCTGAAACGATTCCCACAAATGACGTGTATACATGCGCCCTTTCACACGCATGTGTAAACCCAGAGAAATAAACAATCTGATAAGTAAACACGCTGAATGTGACACATTCCCAATCACAGCGAACACTATAGCGAGCGCATAACACCTCTAGAAAAACGGTGAACACGGCAATTACCGTCTGATATCAAAACCAATTGTTGTCACGACTCATAAAAAAAAAAAAGTATTCCCCAACTCAATTTGCATACCGTATCACAAGCAGTTCCATTGTCAGTCGATGGCAACAATCAGTTTACCGAAGAAGAAGAAGAAGAAGAAGCAGTCAGTCAATCCAGCGAAGGTTATAATTGAGGGTAGGCAGTCCTTGATTTTCTGTTTGATGAAAGCGATACCCGCAAACATTTTCCGGCGAACGTGATGCCGCCGCAGTGGCGGGAATGTGACGTTTTCTGTAAGTTTTTCAGCAGGAAAAGTAGCGGTTTTCATTTTTCCTTTTCGTGACGTCACCACTCCGCCGTGAAATCTCTCGGGATGTCAAGCGAATAGTCATCCTGTTTGATGCGTTCTGCTTGTGTATACCGAATGATACAGTATGTATGAATGCATAGGCACAAACACACTTGCAGTGCGTGATGTCTGAACACAGCAAAAAACAAAAAAACGGAAAAACTTGCCATGCAGCGTACAAGATTTTCTCCCTTGAGTCAACACTGAAAGACTTGAGTTAAGAGAGGAAAAACAAATGAGATTAAGAGGTAGAGAGAGAGAGAGAGAGGGAGAGAGAGCGCCGAAAGTGCAAGTTCATGGAGACGAGAGAATAACGAATAAAAGAAGAAGAGAAACTGCGTAAGATGATGATGATGAGAGTGGAAGGCAGGAAGGGAAGTGAGAATTAGTAATGTTTCTCTCTCTTGCCTGTCGTGGAGCAGGTTCTCTTCTCTGTCCCACCTGGAGGTGCCGTCCTCCCGTCGCTCACCTTCGATTTTAGAGACCCGTCCACCTCTCTCTCTCTCACCTGTCCGGGAGAGCAAGAGAGAGGGGAAAAGAGGGGAGCGAGAGAAAGAGAGAGAGAGATGGAGAGAGTGGAAGAGGGCGAGGGAGAGAGAGAGAGAGAGCGGGAGCGAATCGCCGCCTCAACCAAAACGTTTCCACCTTTCCCTTCCACATTTTATTTCCCCTTCCAATAAATCCCCTGCAGTATTTCATGGGGCGGTTCATTCAATAAAACTCCCGTTGTGGAGTGAAAGGAACGGTTCGCTGACATTTTTAAAAAAGGGAAAGTAACGGCCGCCGTTTAATCAAAAAGATGCTTTGTAAGATCCTCCTCAGCAGATCACCTGCTGACTTTGATGTGACGTCATCGGCGCGCGGGGCCGCTGCGCATCCCTCGGCGCCCGCTGATTGGTCCGCTCGCCGGATCCGAGGGCAGATGATATCCGCGTTGCCACTCTCCACCTGCCGATGATAACTTGATAACGTTCGCGTTCTCCTTTCCTCCGCGACGATTTTTCCGAGGGCGGCGCCGACGGAGCAGAGACAAAAAACGGAGGCTCCCGAAAAAGATCGCCGGGCCACAAATTTAATCCCTATTTCGAACCCACGTCGCCGATAATATGGGAAAATCAATTAATCAACATGGCATCTCTCTCTCTCTCTCTCTCTCTCTCTCTCTCTCACTTGCATGATCACATTAACTAACGAAATTGCAACTCTGTATTAAGAGTTTTCTAATTCACCTGACGGAGAGAAAGAGAGCGAAACTGGGACTGACGGATGGGCCATGCTGACTGTGCCAACAGGTAGGTAGAGAGAGAGAGAGAGAGAGAGAGGCTAGAGGCACTATAGTAGACAGGGGAAGTTAAAGTGACTGACGGGAAGGAAAGGACACAGTTATAAAAATAATTGAAAGATGAATTTTAATGCGACCTGCATTTGGAAGGTGCAGAAAAGCAGTCGGTAACGTGACATAACATTTGTTCCTCACTAACTAGAGCACTGGCTCCAAGGCAGTGTTGTAGTATTAGTTATTACTATTATTATCATTGTCATTGTTCAGATGATTTATTAAGAAAGTTGGAAACTAAAGGTTCTTTGCAGCGTCCCTTCGGCCCCCAGCTGCAACCCCTTTCATTCCTTTTACTGTACCTCCATTCATATTATCTCCCTTCCATCTTGGTGTCCACCCTTTCCCAACAATTATTTCATAGTGCAACTGCGAGGTTTACCTCCTGTTACACCTTTGAAACGTACCTGCTCTCACTGTCCTTTCCAGCGCTGAATGGCCTCATAGGTCCCAGTGCTTGGCCTTTGGCCTAAACTCTGTATTCCATTCCATCCCATTCAAGACTTAAGGTATCTGTCAGTCATTCCAGTTTCTTTGAGTTTCAGCTTGATTCAAAATCAGTTATTTCTTGAGTTTCTTTGGCTCATAATCAGTTATTTCTGTTCAAAAGCCCAGATTAAACGGAAAAGGATTTAGCCTAAGAACAAAGTCTCGTTCTTGTTCAAAAAGAAGAAAAAATGTTGATTCTGAAACTTGAAGCCGACCTTGGGGTCTGGTACGAGCTGCGCTGGGTCGAAATGACGACTAGATTTGTAACAGATTTGAAAATACAACGTCTAAAAATGCAAAAATAGCGTAAAAATAGGACGTGTAAGCGAAAACTATCAGGACAACATTGACAGAAAAGCAATAATGCTCGCCACCATAGTGAGCAAATGTTAATTTAGAACTGGAAAATTCCAGCAATGATAGATTTCCAGGTATTATAGTCCCAGGATTCCAGATGATATTAAACTGACACTTGGTAATAACAAAAAGAAAAATATTCCATCAGTATCAATTACTAAGAAGGAATCTTCTAATAGAGTTGTACAGGGTTTCCTTAGTAGCAATAACTGTAAAGTCCCAGTGCCTTCCACAACTGCAGTGGGACCTTACAGTTTGCTGGGAGTTTTATCTTGGCTACAACTAAAATGTGGAATAGTTTGCCAAGTGCAGTTGTGGAATCCTCTGATCTCCGAACACTTAAATTAGGAGCAAATTCGTTCCTGCTCTTTGCTGCTGCTGCCGACGTCTCCTGAATTTCAGATGTATTGGTTTTATTTTTCTCGCTGCAGGCTGATTTCCTATTTAAGAGTCCTCGTGGGCTTACAGTCCGTTGACTATAAGGTTTAAAGAGAGTGAGAAAGTAAGAGCTGTGTTCTGTACTCTAGACAGAAGCAATTACCTGAGAGACTGAGCATAGTCTGTACTCTAGACAGAAGCTATTCCCAGAGACTCTGAGCATATTCTGTACTCTAGACAGAATCAGTTACCAGAGACTCTGAGTATATTCTGTACTCTAGACAGCAGCAATTCCCAGAGACTCTGAGCATACTCTGTACTCTAGACCGAAGCAATTACCAGAGACTCTAAGCATATTCTGTACTCTAGACAGAATCAATTACCAGAGACTGAGCATATTCTGTACTCTAGACAAGAGCAATTACCAGAGACTGAGCATATTCTGTACTCTAGACAGAATCAGTTACCAGAGACTGAGCATATTCTGTACTCTTGTGCTCTAGACAGAAGCAATTCCCAGTGACTCTGAGCATATTCTGTACTCTAGAAAGAAGCAATTCTCAGAGACTCTGAGCATGTTCTGTACTCTAGACAGAAGCAATTCCCAGAGACTCTGAGCATGGTCTGTCCTCTAGACAGAAGCATTTACCAGAGTCTCTGAGCATATTCTGTACTCTAGAAAGAAGCAATTACCAGAGACTCAGAGAACAGTCTGTACTCTAGACAGAAGCAATCCCCAGAGACTCTGAGCATGTTCTGTACTCTAGAGAGAAAAGCATTACCAGAGTCTCAGATCAGTATCTGTGAGTATCAAGTTTCCTTCTGTCACATCTGAGACTGACATAAAACAAAATACATCAAGCTAAAATGGCTCCGAATAATATTCCAAGAACTAAGTAGTATTAGAAAACGACGTCCTGTCATACATAATTTGGGCATGCGTATGAGTTCTTCGTTAACACTGATGTTATTATTTCATCCCGTTATCCTGCATGGGCGAAACTCGTCTGAAGGACAATATTGAATTCATTTCTGTTGTTCCACACAAAATTTTATCATCTCTTTCAACAGAATTCAGATCCATAAATCGTGAACTTACATTATTGTTATTATTACCCAGAAGATGAACCCTCTTTGTAAGGAAAAAGCCCACCACAGGGGCCATTGACTTGAAATTAAAGCTTCCAAAGAATATTATGGTGTTCATTTGAAAGAAGTAATAGAAGGTGATAGGAAAAACAGAAAAAGGTCAGTTATTAGAAAAGGAAAGATAAATCAACAAATTAAGAAACAGATAAAAATTAAAGTAAATTATTAAAACACAAGGAGAATTGAACTTTTGAGGTTCCAATTGCATAACATCCTCAGGCCATATTTCTTGGATAGTTCGAGTCACTGGAAATTTGTGAACTAATGTATGTATGGTGGCTAACAAGGGCGGGATAGCTTTCATCGGTCAGTCACTGCTGGTTTTCCCGATCAGCCTTATGATAGGGAATTCCTGTCCCAGGTTGGTCAATTTTAGGAAAAAATTTAATGATGGTCCACTGTCCCCTTTGTTTGGGGGTTGTACATAAATTTTACCAAATGTTGAAATCGGAGGAGGCAGGCTAGCCTTTCCTTCGGGGCTTTTATAATCACAGGAAATACATCAGAACTTAAATAATGCAGTCATCGCACCCCACCCAGTGCACTGTAGGCAAATACTTTAGGTTCTTTGCGGCGTCCCTTCGGCCTTTAGCTGCAACCCCTTTCATTCCTTTCACTGTACCTCCGTTCATATTCTCGTTCTTCCATCTTGCTTTCCATCCTCTCCTGATAATTGTTTCATAGTGCAGCTGCGAGGTTTTGTCCTCCTGTTACACCTGTCAAGCCTCCTTTACTCTCAATTTCTCTTTCAGCGCTGAATGACCCCATAGGTCCCAACGCTTGACCTTTGGCACAAATCTTATATCCTATCTCCAATTCCAATAATATTAAAACAAAGGAGGCAATTGATCACTGAATATATGTAAACCATTACTGACCTATCAGTAACTAGACTCTCAGCGCGGTGTACCTGAAATCACGTTTGGTTTATTGTCAATAAAATTGGATTTCGTGTTGACGTGAGCACTCTGTTCATCTGTAATATATAATAGCAGTTTTTATATTTTAATTAATGGGATGGGTGTGCCCAAATTTCGGTTATGATTGTTATTGAGGCCCTCAGTCTCTCTCTGGGAGTTCTCTTCAGACTGGGGAGGTAAACAAAACTACTTCTTGTGATATTTCCATTTTTAGTTTTCTGTAAAATTAAATTATTGAGATGGCTATTTGTCTGTCCGTCCGCACTTTTTCTGTCAACCCCCAGATCTTAAAAACTACCAAGGCTAGAGGGCTTCAAATTGGTATGTTGATCATCCACCCTCCAATCATCAAACATATCAAATTGCAGCCCTCTAGCCTCAGTAGTTTTTCTTTTATTTAAGGTTAAATTTAGCCACGACAGTGCGTCTGGCAATGCTTAAGGTGCCAACAACACAGGCCACCACCCGGCCGTGGCTAAGAGTTTCGTACAGCACTATACGCTGTATAGAAAACTCGATTGCGCCGAAGAAACTTCGGCGCATTTTTTACTTGTTCTTATTTTTTTTCGCTGTTATTGGTGTCAGCCTAATATTGACTAACAATTATTTTCACCTTAATCAATTCGTTTATGATCATTATTACTATTATATTATAACTACTGCTGTACAGTTGTTAGGAGATGGTGGAGGGTGAATCATATTCTTCTTCTTCCATCTTAATTTCCTCAACCCTCTCCTAACAATTGTTTCAACATCATTTCCAGCGCTGAATGACCTCATCAGCGCTTGGCCCTTGGCCTAAATTTTATATTCCAGTTCGAACACTAGTGGATCCGGGGGCGGGGGCCACCTGGGCACGTCCCCCCCCCCCCCCCAATGAAGAATAATGACAAAATAATAATATTGAAGATTCAGATAATAATAACATAAATGAGAATTATAAAAATGGGAAAAAATTAATAAATATATATATATATATGTGTGTATGCATATATATGTATACGTATATGTATATTTGTATAATATGAAAATTGGTGCCCACCCCATGAAATTTTTCTGGATCCGCTAGTGAGTTCCAACAGCTACTGTTATTGTTGCCCCAACTACCATTTTGCTGACAACTGAACGGTTGTCACTATTATTGAAGCTTTATCGTTATCAACTCCTTCCTTTCTCATAGTTGTTTTAATTGTTAATTTCCTATTTATTTTTGTCTTCAGTATAATTATTATTTTCGTTGTCATCGTCTCTGTCTGCAATATTATTATTATTATTATTATTATAAAAATCTCGTAGTCGCATGAGTCACTAAAATGATGAAGAATCCAAATGGTGTCAGTATGTATATATATATATATATATATATATATATAAGATATATATTATTATATATATATATATATATATATATATGGCTTTCGGAGAGCTGAGAAGCTCGATTCCCCTTCCCTCAAGAGAATTAGCAGGTCTCCGAAAGCTCTGTTTTGTATATATTTTAAAACATGCAATTACTCTGACACCATTGTGGCTTTCTTCATTATAATAATAATAATAATAATAATAATTATTATTATTATTATTATTATTATTATTATTTTTATTATTATTATTATTATTATTATTATTATTATTATTATTATTATTATTATTATTATATACCTCCTGAGGAATTATTGTTTAGGTTCGGTTTGAGAAAAAAAACTCACAAATTGGAAGACAGAGATATTTAAGAAATCCCTAAAATACAATTTCGGAGCGTCATGCTCCATCTTCAGTGTCTGCACACTGAAGCTGTATGTGTCCTCATATAAATCGTTCTCCAATTTATGTGGTTTTTTCCAAGTTTCAAAGTCCGATATTGATCTTTTATCAATTAAGTTCGATTTCTCCAAAGTTAGTATGTTTTTACAGCAGAATGACCAAAAAAAGTTGTGTGTAGATTTTTATGGAAATTTGACCAGAGGTGACCCTTGTAACCAGCAACAACCTGTCACATTTTAGAAGAGGTCAGTTCTTCATTGGCTGTGCTTTAACAGAGATCTTTCCCATTCACAACTGACCCCTGCTCCCCTTTTCCTGCCGAGAGCCACCAGATTTGCTGAACAGCAGCACCAGTATGCAGTAAATGTGCCTCGCTGTCGAACTTCTCGGTTCCAGAGGTCCTTTATTCCTCGCACCGTTAGACTGAGGAATAATCTCCCTGAGGATGTTGTGAAATTGGAACCTTGAATTTTCAAGCGAAAATGCAATGCATTACTACCCTAAAACGATTCCTCTTGTATTTCGATAAATTACTTATATTTTCATCTCTTTACTAATTAGTTAACGAACACCGTATTCTTTGGGAGCTTGAATTCCAAGTCAGCGGCCCCTACGGGGTTGTTCCATATGAATAGAGGTTTATCTTCTGAATAATAATAATAATAATAATAATAATAATAATAATAATAATAATAATAATAATAATAATAATGCAACTTCTTGGAGAAAGCCTGGTTTCAAATGATTCATACAAGGAAAACAGAATCCTGGGCACCGTTAACGTAGAGTTAGGTAACCAAATTTGATCAATATTGGTGCAAAAAAAAGCGTCTAATTGGGGGCAACGTCTCATCTTCACATTTAAGATTTCGCTTGCATCCCGACAAACAGGCATTTCTAGTTGATAATAATGTATTACTTTTAGTTTTCTGAAAAGAAAACTATTGTGCCGGCTTTGTCTGTCCGTCCGCACTTTTATCTGTCCGCGCTTTTTCTGTCCGCCCTCATGTCTTAAAAAAACTACTAAGGCTAGAGGGCTGCAAATTGGTATGTTGATCATCCACCCTCCAGTCATCAAACATACCAAATTGCAGCCCTCTAGCCTCAGTAACTTTTATTTTATTTAATGTTAAATTTAGCCATAGCCGCACGTCTGACAACGATATAGGACAGGCCACCACCTGGCCGTGGTTAAAGTTTCATGGGCGGCGGCTCATACAGCATTATATCGAGACCACCGAAAGATAGATCTGTTTTCGGTGGCCTTGATTATACGCTGTATAATAAAAAAAACTTAGGCGCATTTTTTTTACTTGTTTGTTACTTTTTACGTTAACACTGAAAATCGTCTTAGAATTTATGTTTTAACTCTCCAGTGGCATAATCATTCATGACATGTTCTATTTAATATCCACTTTGGATAAATTAAAGTATAAGAAAAATTATCTTTTTTGCGATCTTGCTATTCAGGGGAAATTCATGAAAGATCCAGTCTATATAGAAATATTATTTCAGTGCAGAAGCGTAAAACGCGACTGAACGCAATATTCGTTAAGAGTTCGGGCTGGCTTAGAAACCTACAGAACTTATTCAGGGGAATATATATATATATATATATATATATATTATTTACTTTGTTAGAATATCAAAGATCTTGCCTTTAAAACAATCTGCTAGGAATTGCGATTTTCCAGGAAAACTTCAAGTAGAAAAACTTGATTTCTCCATCAGAAATTAACCAGATTTCCAGTCAACCTGTGGAGGATAACTCACGGAAAAATAGTTAGTAGAAAGATAATAATAAAGACTCCTCTCTCTCTCTCTCTCTCTCCTCTCTGTATCAGGTTACCTCAGTTCCCCGTGAACTTTTTCCCGGTCTTCACATACCTGTCATGTTATTCACAACCCAACAACCGAACTTTTACTGGTTTTGTCACAACTTTCTCCTTTGTCTGAACACCGGCTCTGAATCTGCTTTCTTTTAAATCTCGATCATTTTTGTTTCCTGACACCTATCTCTTCGTTTAAGCCTTTCGTGTAATTTCTAAAATTACTCTTATCTAAACACGCAGCTCAGCTTAAATTTAGGCTCACAGAATAATGGGGAAATGATTTCATTTTCGCTTAAAAGCTTGATCTAGGTTGTTGCGATAATTTTTTACTTTTTGTTGGAGTATTGTAAAACTGTCAGTTAGTTTGCCCTAATCCTCATGTCTTCCAACATGTGCTAAATGCATTTTCCACTTTGCTTGTGTTAATGAATTGTTAAACCTGCATGTATGAAAATTAATCACACACACACACACAATATATATATATATATATATATATATGTGTGTGTGTGTGTGTGTGTGTATGTGTGTGTGTGTGTGTGTGTGTGTGTGTGTATGTATGTATGTATGTATGTAAAACTGCCATACTTCCCTCCAGAAGAAAATGAAAAGCAAGTTCAATAAATTTCACAAATTTGCCGAGGATATGTATGTATGTATGTAAGTATGTATGTATGTATGTATGTATGTATGTATGTATGTATGTATGTATGCTAAATTATCCCTAATATCCACTTTTTTTTATTCTATCTGGCCTAAGGAAAATAATTACTTACTGAGGGCATATTATCATTTCTCTTCTTGGAATATCCGAAGTCTTTAGCAATTGTTCAGTTACCCCAAAATGAACCTCTGGTTTGGTCATAAGAATTGATTTGCTTCTTTTGCTTGAAGCGAAATCTCCAAATCTGTACAGCATTCTGTTGGGATGTTCTTGCAGATTCTTATGAGTACAGTTAAAATAGCATTTTGAGGGGATGTTCTAGCAGCATTCATGAGTACAAAGCACAGTATTCTGTGAGGATGTTCTAGTAGCATTCTATGAGGTTGTGCTAAAATAGTATTCTGTGAGGATGTTCTAAAAAGTAAAGACTTAAGTGAGATGTTCTTCTATACAGTATTTTGTGAGGATGTTCTGTGCAGCATTCCTATGAGGATGTTCTGTACAGTATTCTGTGAGGATGTTCTGTAGCATCTCTATGAGGATGTTCCTGGTATGTATTCTGTGAGGATGTTCTGTGCAGCATTCTATGAGGATGTTCTGTACAGTATTCTGTGAGGATGTTCTGTGCAGCATTCTATGAGGCTGTTCTGTACAGTATTCTTTGAGGATGTTCTGTGCAGCATTCTATGAGGCTGTTCTGTGCAGTATTCTGTGAGGATGTTCTGTGCAGCATTCTATGAGGATGTTCTGTGCAGCATTCTCTGAGGAGTTTCTGTACATCATTCTGCGAGGATGTTCTGTGCATCATTCTTTGAGGATGTTATGTGCAGCATTCTGCGAGGATGTTCTGTTCGTCATTCTTTGAGGATGTTATGTACAGCATCTCATGAGTGATGTTCTGTCTAATCATTCTTGAGATGTTAGTGTACAGCATTCTATGAGGATGTTATACAGCATTCCCAGAGGATGTTCTGTGCATCATTCTTGAGGATGTTATGCAGATTCTAGTGAGGATGTTCTGTTCATCATTTGAGGATGTTATGTGCCAGCATTCCAGAGAGGATGTTAAAACAGCATTCCCAGAGGATGTTATGTACAGCATTCTGTGAGGATGTTCTGTGCATCACTCTGTGAGGATGTTCTGTTCAGTATTCTGTGAGGATGTTCTGTACATCATTCTGTGAGGATGTTCCTCTTACAGTATATTCCGGAGGATGTTCTGAACAGTACTCAGGAGGATGTTATGTGCGTGCATTCTGTGAGGATGTCTTACAGCATCTTCAGTGAGGATGTTCCCCACAGCATCCCAGAGGACAGTTATGTACAGCATTCTGGAGGGGATGTTCTGTGCATCATTCTGTGAGGATGTTCTGTACAGCATTCAGAGATGTCCTATGACATCATTCGGTGAGGATGTTGTCTTTACACATCTCTTTGAGGATGTTCTATAGCATCTCAGAGATGTCTGCACAGCATTCTGTGAGGATGTTCTTTACAGTATTCTGTGAGGATGTTCTGTGCAGCATTCTGTGAGGATGCTATGTACAGCATTCTGTGAAGATGTTCTGTGCATCATCTGTGAGGATGTTAGGTACAGGGTTCTGTGAGGATGTTCTGTGCATCATTCTGTGAGGATGTTATGTAAAGCCTTCTGTGAGGATGTTCTGTGCATCATTCTGTGAGGATGTATGTACAGCATTCTTTGAGGATGCTTTGTAGAGTATTCTGGGAGGATGTTCTGTGCATCATTCTATGGGGATGTTCTGTATAATATTCTGTGAGGATTTTCTGTGCAGAATTCTGTAGATGTCCCAAAATAGCATTCTGGAGATTTTCAGCAGTATTCTTGAGATCTCTTCTGCAGCATCTCTGAGGATGTTCATACAGCATTCCAGAGGATATTCCAGCATTCCGTGAGGACTTTTTGTGCAGAATTCTATGGAGATGTTCTGTACAGTCTTCTGTGAGGATGCTCTGCACAGTATTCTGTGAGGATTTTCTGTTCAGAATTCTGTGGGGATGTTCTATATAGTACTCTGTGAGGATGTGATGTTCTGCACAACATTCTGTGAGGATTTTCTGTGCAGCGTTCAGTGGGGATGTTCTGTACATTATTTTGTGAAGGATGTTCTGCTCAGCATTCTGTGAGGATTTTCTGTGCAGCATTCTGTGGGGATTTTCAGTATAATATTCTATGAGGATTTTTTGTGTAGCTTTCTGTGGGATGTTCTATACAGTATTCTGTGAAGATTTTCTGCACAGCATTCTGTAAGGATTTTCTGTGCAGCATTCTGTGGGGATGTTCTATACAGTATTCTGTGAGGATGTTCTGAACAGCATTCTGTGAGGATTTTCTGTACAGTACTCAGTACAGAATTCTGTGAGGATGTTCTGTACAGAGTTCTGTGAGGATGTTCTGTACAGTATCCTGCGGGGTTCTCTGAGAATGTTCTGTACAGTTTCTGTGAGGATGTTCTGTACAGACTTCTGTGAGGATGATATGTACAGAGTTCTGTGAGGATGTCTCCAAGTACAGCATTCTGAGACTTCTCTGAGAATGTCTTCATGCCAGTTTCTAGGAGGATGTTCTGAGTCTGTGGTGACACAGCTCCTCACAGCTCGGTTAGGGACAAGAGAGCGAACGCCGCCCACCCTTTTACGAGCAAGCTGATAATGATGATGATGATGATGACACGTCTTGTTCAGCTGGGTGGCGTATGTGGTAGTCTAGGCGATGGTTAATTCCAAATAGACAGGTGATCGAGCTACACAATGGAGCTTTGTTCCCTCCGGTTTTATAATTAACCTGAACTTGACGGAGCCTTTGCCAATTAACCTGATCTGAATGGATTCCGGGCCCGACTGGCGAGAGGAGGCATTGACGAGTCTCTCTCAAATATTTTCCTCAATTTCTTTGTCATGGTAGAATGGCCTTTTTTTTTTTTACCTCTCTCTCTCTCTC
>NC_089748.1:47396097-47398597 GCF_040412425.1 Macrobrachium rosenbergii
ATATAAGGCAATAAATATTGTTATAATAATAATAATGATAATATAATAATAATAATGGCTAAGGACAGGAGTCACATAATAATAATGATGATAATTTCAAAGGACAGCATCACCAATAATAATAATAATAATAATAATAATAATAATAATAATAATAATAATAATATAATAATAATAATAATAATGCAGTCACCGCTGCACAAAAACGAGGTCACACTGAAATCCCGTCGAGTCATACAGGTATTGCCGAGTCATTAGCATTGTTCGTACGCATCATCATACTCATATTAAACTCAGCAATTCTTATTGACATTCTTGATCGTATTGCATCCTTCAACACGCAAAAATATGTTCATAGTAAAGAAATACGCAAAGGCGTATTTATAACGTTACAACACCCACTGCTATACGTGTAGGAAGTCATGCGTCACTAACAGGACTCGTCGACCACTCAATTTAAGTAAAGGTTAAATTAAATGCGTCATCTGATAATAAATAAGTTGAGAGAAACACTCATTAATAGTCATACTTCCTTTATTAACCGGACTCATTTACCGGTCAATTTAAATGCTGCTGTTGCTGCAAAGTAAAACATTTATGGAGTCGTCAGATGATAAATAATTGAAAGACATTATTTCCTCCCACATCAGGCATTGCCTATCATCCGGTCACACGAGAAATGATTCGCCATTCATTAGGAAACAAATCCCGTCATTATCGAATTGAAAATCAAATGAATTAGGTTCTACTTCCCATTATCCTCCCTCCCGCGTACGAAATCATCATTTTCATAATTTTCGCTCCCGGTCCAACCGTTCGCGAGGCGAGCCCTGCCCAACTTTCTTTTCCTTGCTCACATTTAAGTTATTTTCTCCCTCGGTCAAGTGGCATTTCTTAGGGACCAGTCTTCTTAAATTATAACTCTTTTTCTGGACGGTCTTCTCCAGGTGTTGCGGCTTTGTTCTTGCATATTCTTGCATATTCTTGCCCCTCTTCCCTGTATCGGGGTAGTGTCGTCAGTTCACCTCACACTTTGTACCGTAGGCATTGTAGGGATTGCTTCAGGTTCTTTGCAGCGTCCCTTCGGCCCCCCCTAGCTGCAACCCCTTTCAATTCTTTTGCTGTACCTCCGTTCATATTCTCTTCCAGCTTACTGTCCTCAATCCTCTTCTAACGATTGTTTCGAAGTGCAACTGCGAGGTTTTCCTCCTGTTACACCTTTCAGACCTTTTCACTCTCAGTTTCCCTTTCATCGTTGAATGACCTCATAGGTCTCAGCGCTTGACCTTTGGTCTAAATTTAGACCAAAAAGAACCGAAGCAGGGAGAGGATTCCTAATCATACGGTGACGATTAGGATTCCTGGGAAAAGAACGAAAGCAGGGAGAGAATTCCTAATCATATGGTGACGATTAGGATTCCTGAGAAAAGAACGAAAGCAGGGAGAGAATTCCTAATCATATGGTGACGATCAGCATTGCTGGGGAAAGAACGGAAGCAGGGAGAGAATTCCAAAATCCTGAGAAGCAAAGGAAGAATAACACAAAGCAGAGCAGCGACTACCACTGGTAACACCTGTTTGGCTACCATTTCCCACGTTCACGTTGAAAAATCGCTGCTCTGCTTTGTGATATTCTTCCTTTGCCTCTCAGGATTTTGGCATTCTCTCCCTGCTTCCGTTCTTTTCCCAGGAATCCTAATCGTCACCAGATGATTAGGAATTCTCTCCCTGCTTCCGTTCTTTTCCCAGGGATCCTAATCGTCACCAGATGATTAGGAATTCTCTCCCTGCTTCCGTTCTTTTCCCAGGAACCCTAATCGTCACCAGACGATTAGAATTCTCTCCCGTTTCCATTCTTTTCCCAGAATCTAATCGTCACCAGATGATTAGGAATTCTCTCCCTGCTTCCGTTCTTTTCCCAGGAACCCTAATCGTCACCAGATGATTAGGAATTCTCTCCCTGCTTCCGTTCTTTTCCCAGGAATCCTAATCGTCACCAGATGATTAGGAATTCTCTCCCTGCTTCCGTTCTTTTCCCAGGGATCCTAATCTCTCTCCCCGCTTCCGTTCTTTTCCCGGGAATCCTAATCGTCGCCAGATGATTAGGAATTCTCTCCCTGCTTCCGTTCTTTTCCCAGGAATCCTAATCGTCGCCAGATGATTAGGAATTCTCTCCCTGCTTCCGTTCTTTTCCCAGGAATCCTAATCGTCACCAGATTATTAGGAATTCACTCCCTGCTTCCGTTCTTTTCCCGGGAATCCTAATCGTCGCCAGATGATTAGGAATTCTCTCCCTGCTTCCGTTCTTTTCCCAGGAATCCTAATCGTCGCCAGATGATTAGGAATTCTCTCCCTGCTTTCGTTCTTTTCCCAGGAATCCTAATCGTCGCCAGATGATTAGGAATTCTCTCCCTGCTTCCGTTCTTTTCCCAGGAATCCTAATCGTCGCCAGATGATTAGGAATTCACTCCCTGCTTCCGTTCTTTTCCCAGGAATCCTA
>NC_089748.1:47403597-47481097 GCF_040412425.1 Macrobrachium rosenbergii
ATTAACAACAAACCAACTGGGGAAAATATATATACATATATATATAAACAGATTGCATGTAAAATATATTTCCAACAAACCAGCTAGGGAAAATATAAGAAAATCCAAATAAAACTAAGAAAATATATTTCTAACAAACCATCCCGGAAAGACATATATAAGGAAAAACAAAATATAACGAAAAAACATATTTCTAAGAAACCAACTGGGAAAAATATAAGAAACAAAGTATAACTAAGAAATATATTTCTAACAAACAGGCTGGGGAAAATATATATTAGAAAAAACAAAACATAACTAAAGGATATATTTCTGACAAACCAAGTAAGAAAAATATTTGTAAGAGAATTACCTGCACCTCTCCCTTCAAGATAAGTTAAGTATACCTCAGTTTAACCAGACCACTGAGCTGATTAACAGCTCTCCTAGGGCTGGCCCGAAGGATTAGATTTATTTTACGTCGCTAAGAACCAGTTGGTTGCCTAGCAACGGGACCTACAGCTTATTGTGGAATCCGAACCACATTATGACGAGAAACGAATTTCTATCACCAGAAGTAAACTTCTCTAATTCTTCATTGCCCGGTCGGAGAGTCGAACGCGGGCCCAGCAGAGTGCTAGCCGAGAACGATACCAACCCGTCCAGTGAGGAACCTGTTCAAGATAATTGACCTTAGTAACTGCCAAAATAAATTTTCGATGCTCCCAGGATAAGAAGTTCAGAATGGCCACAGATGCAAAAGTTTTGTGAATAGAAGCCAAAAATGAATTTAAGCTTTCAGACTTTCTCTTTCCTTTTATCTATACGTGATTGCTTCCAGAATCTACACATATACATAAGTACACATAGTCACAAACTGCCCCACTGGTAATTATTATCTACAAACAAATAAAGTATAAATGTATATACGATGTATAATGAAAAGAAACTCCTTAAATGATGATAAGGAGCACAAGCTTCATTTTAAACTTAAGGGGCCGGGACAGGAATTTAAATTCCTTGGGAACTGGAATGGGAATATAGAATTGAGGCCAAAGACCAAGCGCTGGGATCTATGAGGCTATTCAGCGCTGAGAATAATATTGCGACAAATGTTAGGGAGGTGGCAAGTAAGATGGAAAAAAGAGAATATGAACGGAGGTACAGTAAGAGAAATGAAAGGGGTAGCAGTTAGGGTAGCCAAAGGGACGCTGCCAAGAACTTTAAGTAATGCCTACAGTGCACCGTGTGAGGTACACTGACTCCACTACCCTCCCCCCTAACGTGAGAAGAGGGGAGGGTGCTAAAATCATTTTCCTATAGAGCCCCTAATGTTGGCAACGATGAAGTTCTCTCTAATGACTTTAATCGGAATTCAATGTAAGATACGAGTAGCCTTAACCTAAGCTTTTACAGACTTGTTCCTCGTTGGATGAGTCGATATCGTTCTCGGCTAGCACTTTGCTGGGCCTGCGTTCGATTCTCCGGCCGGGCAATGAAGAATTAGAGGAATTTATTTCTGCTGATAGAAATTCATTTCTCGGTATAATGTGGTTCGGATTCCACAATAAGCTGTAGGTCCCGCTGCTAGGTAACCAACTGGTTCTTAGCCACGTAAAATAAGTCTAATCCTTCGGGCCAGCCCTAGGAGTGCTGTTAATCAGCTCAGGTATATACTTAAAGACTGTTGTACCGGCTCCACTTGATCGCTTGAAATTTTCCTCTGAAAAATATAATTTACAAAATGTAAGACAAAGATAAATGTACCCCCGCTCAGTGGAACGTAGCCAATTTTCTCCGTTTCCAATACGTCAGTAATAGGAATGGGTTTATATATGAAGATTCCTTCTTTTATCATTTTTTAACGAAAGAATGGAAAATGAGACTCAGCAAGGCATTTACAATACATCAGTGTTATAAGTCAGACCTCAGAGTGAATCAAGACAACTAAAATTTTAAAAACTAGGGGTGGAGGGGAGAGCGAGTTTCTCAATTATTCTCTGCGTCTCGTTACTAAGCAATACTGTTCCTAAATTCTTCACAGGCATCATACCCCAATGGGGTATGAAGGATTAAAACTTGATCATGAATCTGGTTGCGTAAGAAGTCTAAATTACCATTTAGTCGGCTAAAACTGACACGTAAAACTTAGGGCATTCTTCTCGTGATGCTTCAGATTCGCCAAATGGAAAAACGAGAAGACCAACAGCTACCTATTGGCCTGGCTTCATAAAATAGCTTTTTCGCTTTTGTTTGATGTCCCTAACCCGAAAATAACCATCCGGTTGAAGCGATTGCCTATATGACTTTGTGTTCTGTTCACTGGATTCGATTCTCCCTAAAAACACGCACACAGATGTACATGTATCTCAGTGTATTTATGCCACATGTGTATGTATGTATGTATGTATGTATGTATGTATGTATGTATGTATGTATGTATGTATGTATGTGTATGTATATATGCCACACTCACTCTTATGTATGTATGTATGTATGTATGTATGTATGTCTGTATGTATGTATGTTGTTCAGTCTCTGTAGTTAATTCCCCAAAAAAACACACAGGTATATGTATGTGTCAGTGTATTTACGCTACACTCACTCAAATGTATGTATGTATGACACATTCTGTACTCAATTCCCAAGACACACACACAGATACATGTATGTATTATGAATGCATTTATACCATACTCAGATGTATGTATATATGTAGGCCTATGTATGTATTTATATGTGGTTTAGTGCAGCGGCGTCTAAAGATTGTACATTAACATAGTTAGTGCACAAAAAAAAATTTAAATATTTTGATAACCTTGTACTTTGCTTTCAAAAGATAAAAAAGCAAAATTCTTCACCTCTCACAGTAAGCCTGCAAAATCATATTGAGTCTTTACACGATAGGCTCTCAAAACTAAAAATCGAAGATGAAAATAATTGTGCATAAGACGACACACGAACTGACAGAGACACACACACAAGCTACCGATAAATGCAGAAATATCCCGAGAAACAGAAATTAAACTAAAATAACAAGTAAAAAAAAAAAAGTCAAAACATTGTGTACGCGTATACGGAGGAATGATAGCATCAAATTACAAGGAACAAAGGGCCAAAAGGATGCATATTGCCTGACTGGTCTGAATGCAAGGGATGCCTGCCTGCCTCTCTCTCTCTCTCTCTCTCTCTCTCTCTCTCTCTCTCTCTCTCTCTCTCTCTCTCTCTCTCTTCATGTCTGTCTCTCTTTCTCTCTGTCTCTCAATCAATCAATCGTCTCTCTCTCTCTCTTTATGTCTATCTCTCTATGTCTCTCGATCTATCTTTTCTCTCTCTTTGCAGGTGCACATAAAATGCAACTAAAAAACTGATATAAAATAAATTGATACGAGACACTGCCCGCCTATAAAGCCCATGGATTCATAGCATTTTATTTAAAGAATGAACTTTGACCTCTAAGCATGAAATTTATGACCTTTAGGTCTACCCTGTAGAGGTGAATCCTCATCACCTATAGATGATATATTGAAAGATAGTTCAACTAATTCCTAAAGAGAACTTGAAGCAGTCTGACGCAAATACTTCAGTAACCTAGACTATGATCCAGTCAATAAAATGTAACAGACTGCCGTTCTTCTCGAATGAAAACAACTTTATCTAAAATCTCTCGCCACTTCATTCCAATTTTAAACTAACAGTTCCATCAGATTTATTGAAGATCACATATATGAAAATTTATATATTTCCCATCACTACTTCCTTAGGCCGGGTATTGACGATCAGGTTTATCTGTCAGTCAACCTGTCAGTTCATTGAAACTGACGTTAAAACGTACGTGTGGACGACAGTTTGGTGGCGGTGTCAGTCAGCTCACCAGAACGGATGAACTGATGACAGTTCGCCGCCGGATTTCGCCTGGGAGGGACCTCAGCCGCTCGGACCAGAATATGAATAAACTATGTATAGGCCTAGTTCACTTCATTGTTAGAGCCCGCGGCGCTATTTGTAGACTGTTGTGAGTCCAAATTTTATGTTAAAAAATAAATAAAAATATTTCCATGTGCCAGACAATTTGATATAGGCCTAGGCCAGTGTCCTGACTTTTTATGAAAGATGTCACTAGTGAAAGTAGGCTTCACGGTCCATTTCATCAATAACTGAACCAACCCCCAGTTCTAATTTAACCTTATTCATTAATATTTTATAAGAGAATAGATATATCTCTTTAATAGGGAATACTTAGACCATACTCTGTTTCGCCTTTTTGCTTCTTTCCTATTTTTATGAGAATTGCAGCAGCTAGTCTGTGTAGCTCCACCTCCTTATCAGTCAGCGGAGTTTCCATTGCTGCCATTATATATTGTTGCCACACGGCGAAGGCTATGCGAGAACTGAGGGCGATGACCTCGAGTTGACTGTCCGACTGACACTTCTACCCTTTACGTCGAACAGTCGCGGGTGAACCGCGACAGTCAACCTGATCGTGAATGCCCGGTCTTAGACAGACAGGCTATTCTTAAACCCAGACGCTGTTTGGTGTTAGTTTGCTTTGTTATCTAATAGTCACTTACTCCGAGATGCTAGTACTAAACACCGTATGGTAAATGTAAAGTAGACGGCCGCACGAAGATATCGTTTATTAATATAATGGATGTATATAATACTTTGATCGCCGAGGGGCTAGTACTAAACACGGCGTCCCAAGGAGCTTCCGCCACGTTTAGTATACTCACACCTCGGAGTAGGTGACGAGTAGATAACAAGCCAAAGTAGCACCCATTGTTTAAGCACTTAACCGTAAGCAACAACCTGTTCCTTCAGTACTGACATTTAAATGTTGGTACCTCGATATTCCCATTAAATCGTCAATAATTTATGCGGTAATTATATTCATGGCTGGCCCAGTGACTCACAAATCCCGAATCTTCATGACTACTCATAACTCCAGCTGATGATTGATAGAGAGGAAGCTGTAATTGCTGTATTTTGTATTTCTGTTCCCCTGTATCGATTTAATATTTTATTTGAATTACGGGAGATTAAAAGCACTGCTTCTGTTACGAAGCAATGATAAAATTGAATTTTCCTTAATATTGGAAGCATTGAAGATTATTTGCAGACTATAAATTGAAGTATACGATACGAGTGTCAGGGAAATATGTATCTACTGTTAGAGCAGTTTTCAATTATTCTTTTATCTGACGAGAGGATGTTATTTTACAGTTATATTCGTGTCGTTTTCCAAAGAAACTTATGTTAGTTCTTTGAACTAACATATGTATATTATCTACTGTATATTTACACATTACCAAATGTTGTCTAGGTAATATTACTGTTAAACTCCAAGTTCAATTTTAGAGGATAGATTCTTAACAGAACCAAAATGCCAAACGTCAGTTCTCATGAACATTTCCGTTAGGGAGGCAGAATAAATACATCATCAAAATTAGGGAGGCATATTAAATACACCATTGAAATAATGTAAAAAAAAAAAAAGCAATGTACATTTACGAATGTTTAGTAATACATGAAACTTTCGAAAATACTTTAGTAAAAAGAAATTTAAGCAATTTCTTAATCCTACTTATAATACCGCGAGGCTTCAACTTCCATAACGTAATGTGTATGTTGAGGTGGTAGGATCATAAATGAACAATTTGTAGCAAATACAGTACAAAAATCACATCTTGATCCAACGAATCTGTCGACCACAAAAGTTAGCAAAAGCTAACTGCTACCTCTTCCGTACTCCTTTGGGCTATAAAAGTTCAGATTTTGTAACGCAAAAAATATTACATTAATATAACCTGACATTAAATCAAAGTATGTTTAAGCTAAGGAAAGAATTCTTTAAAATTCAAAATACATAAAACTACACATAGCCTAATGGAGGCATGGCCTGCTATTATAACACACCCCCACCTTGACGAATTCACCTTGGTCTGTTAAGTAGTATGCTATGATATTTAACCTTCCTCTAATGTGCTTCACAATGAGGTTGTAAGGCCATACACAATCTGTTCAACCTGTAGTTATTTTAAACCACATATGGCACCCACCCTGCCTGCAGACATGAACTCATTCTTATCCAGTGCCTTAGTAGACCAAGTGACACTTCTATTGTACTGTAAACTCTTTAGTACAGTTTTTGAAATCACTGGATTAAGTACTCAGCAGTTATCACTCTGAAGCACTAGAGCTCCACTCCTACATTGCTGGCTAGCATCTACCTGTACGGAGAAAGGCCTCTCAAAATCTGGAGCCTTCAGTGCAGTCTCAGAGATTAGCAACCTCTTGACACTGTCAAAGGATCCCTGGGAGGCCTCATTTCAATTGTATTTCCTCTAGTGAGGTATACAGGTCTGTCAGAGGAGCAGCCATAGAAATTTTGACAAAAACTAATGAAATCGCACACATTCTCAGAAATCTTTGCAGCTCCCCAATGGTAGTGGGTGCAGGTAGACCCCAGATAGAACAAACATTTACAACTACAGAAGAAATCCTTCCACTTCAAACGCCTACTCCTGGGCAACAGGTCATAGGCTTCTCCTGGCCAACAGGTCACTGCCTTCTCCTGGCCAATAGGTCACAGCTTTCTCCTGGCTATCCCACCACTTACTGCCATTAAGCTATATATCAAAATAATAAAAACTGTTCTAATATTTAGCTTTATCATGTAGTATTTTACGCAAACCTAAAATCCTACCAAAAATAAATTTTTTTGATGGCCGACTCTACGTTGACAATTAATCTTCCTAAATTCCTTAAAATTTTTATGTTATAAGTTTTTTTTTACTTTTAAACTATATACAATCATTCCGTAGAACTCAAAAACGCAATAGTTTTAAAATAAACATACTCTTACTACCAAACGAGTCTTCTTATCTCTACTCTAGTTTACCTCTAAAGTTGACCGTAACGTTTTCTTTTATTTATTAATAGAAAATGAGTTAAACCGTAAACGCCCTTAAAATGTTTGGTGCATTTGCCAATTAGTGCGTACATATAATGGCTAAATGCAGGCCCCCTCCAGTACTAAGTGTCAGAAATCGACCTTCAGTAATTAAAATTTGTCTTAAAATTTATTATTTGCTATGTTAAATTGTCAAATAAACACTGGTACTGTCAAACAAGCATTTAATCCTAAAGAAAGCTTTTTCTCTGGTACATCTTGCACATCGCCTAATGTACAAATTGCTAGGCCTATACAGGCCTTCGTCAACTATTTAAACAGCAAATTAATATTTATATAACAAAATACTGTAATATTTTACAGGGCCCACACGTAAAACATGAATAAAAACCGGTAAATATCTCGGTAACAGTAAATATGTGATAGATTTGAACATCAGATTCGTACTAATCATGTTAAGGAGAATTAATATCACAGCATTTAAAACCTAACATCAAATAATATTTTAAAGTAAAATAATACCCAAAACATTGCCCCTCTTGCGTCCTTGATCATTTCACTATGTTATCTAATGGTATTAAGTATGTAAAGGGAACACAGAGGATTTAAAAAAATATTCCTTAACTGTAGACCAGACTCAACTGAATAAATATGAGATAAAGACGAAATAAGTAAATTTCACATAATAAAGTTCTTTACAAAATGACAAAGGCATCAATCACGGGTCTGAATAGTCTCTCTCTCTCTCTCTCTCTCTCTCTCTCTCTCTCTCTCTCTCTCTCTCTCTCTCTCTGTGTGTGTGTGTGTGTGTGTGTGTGTGTGTGTGTGTGTGTGTGTGTGTGTGTGTGTGTGTCAGTGAAATGACAAAATTGAACTTGATGCACAGATTTGTATCAAGTAGTTGAAAAATACTGGAAGCAGATGATAGTACAATACTGATCTTTTGAAATTAGATGGAGCTTACGAACAAAACTAAACCGTGTACCCATTAGTGAATGCACAACCGGGTTTGGAAGTTTATATAGGGCTAAATTCTTTCTTAGTAAACGACAGTCTTACATTACTTTATAGCTGATGTCACCCACCAAGGTTAGACATAGGCCTCTCCACCTCACATTGGAGAACATCAGTTCAGTCCCACTTGATCTGTTATTTTGGGTCAGTGAGAAATTCAAGACTGATTCAAAATGACTTGCAGTTTCATTTGACTCGAATTCTGCTTATAAAGGTTTGTACGGTAAGGGATTATAGGTGGGCATAAGTCCCCATGTTAAGAATATTTAAGAACATTCCTTAACGATCGAAAGATATTTAAACCATAAGCAAGATATATATATATATATATATATATATATATATATATATATATATATATATATATATATATGTATGTATATATATATATATATATATATATATATATATATATATATATATATGAGACTGAAAAATATGCCTTATTTTCCCTTTCTGTATAGATATATTTCGTAAGTGACTTTTTTCCAATTTTATATCTATATACTTACGTGTTTAAAAAAAAACTACTCATATATACGTCAAGTAGTGAAGAAAGGGTGAGGATTAGATGAAGGCATATAAATATGGGAAGGTGTTTTTAACTTTGCAGACGATGGAGGTTTGAATACCCGCTGAATATCTGTAAAAAATGCAAATCCAGTGGAGTATTTGGATCATGAACTTGTTTGTGGCATGTGAAGCCCTTTGCCGATTTTTGTTAGAGGTGGTAACTGTAGAATGGGATGAGAGGCCTGGTTTGTACATCTGGATTCTGCCCAACCAACAGAGCATAGCGAGAGGATAGCAACTCTGTTCAAGAGCCAATTATCATGATGCAATGAGCTCTAACCCCAAAACTGAAATGAATGATAATTGCAGTTCAAAATGAACAGTGCTATTGGCGCCTTTTAAAGGATTAATGTGTGTATATGTATATATATATATAAATATAAATATATATATATATATATATATATATATATATATATATATATATATATATATATATATATATATATATATATGACCTATTGATCTTGCAACCTATCACTCACTTACAGTAGAATGCCTAGATTTAGCGTTCATTATCACACAAGTCAAACGTTTAAATTGTAATATCATAGAAAGGCTGGTTTCAGATTACGTTAGCCTTCCAGTTTTTAACAAATCATCTTTGAGATGACGTTGCTAGCCTCAAGCCCTTCTCCTTTGTAGCTGCGACCCACCACAGTCGCTGACGGCCAGACACATAATTAGACATGCAATGAATTTTTTTTTAAGTCCCCAAATATTTAGGCAAGGAGCAAATTCATTCCTGCTCTCTGCTGCTGCTGCTGACGTCTCCTGAATTTCAGGTGTATCGGTTTTTATTTTCTATTGCCTCATATGTGCTTATTTATTACCTCTCTCTCTCTCTCTCTCTCTCTCTCTCTCTCTCTCTCTCTCTCTCTCTCTCTCTCTCTCTCTCTCTCTCTCTCTGCAGGCTGATTTCCCTTTGCAGCCATCTTGGGTTTATTATGGTCTGTTGAGACTGTCCACAAGGGTTTTCAGCTGAAGATTTAAAGAAAGAAAGAAAGAAATTAGATTACGCCATGAGAACGTCGTTATAGGTAAGCCTCTTACTTGTATTTCGAATTTCCTGAAATTGCCTTTTTTTCGACTATCTTTGGCCTCATAAGCCGTCCATTTTTCTTTTATGTAACTATATATGCACCTGGACTTTCAAAAAGTGTTACCCTTTCGCTGCCATAAGTTACCACCGGATTTGTCGTGACGTAATGGATACTAGTGTGTCAGTCAGCCGAATGGACGGGTAGGACCCCTTGTGTGGTATTCCTCGATTACTCTTCACTAGGCAGGTAAGAGTAAGACGGAGTGTCAAAGGCTGAAGGTTTTCGAAAACATATCCATTTTATGTGTTGTTGTTCACATCGTTATTGCTCGTGGATAGCAAAGGTATTTATAGCCAGTTTCGTATCCATCCCATAGTGGACGAGGAAGTGTTGAGTGTCCAAATACCGAAATGTAAACACGATGGTAATTCTAAGGAAGATCTCGTGGAGATATTGCTTATGAATGAAGTTTTGACTATAGGAAAGGGTGTATATGATGCTATACAGGTGAGGTAACTTGAAAAATTTACCGAAATGTGAGAAAGTTACCGTTGTCAGTTCGTGTTTTTTTTAAGCAGAGAAGCTCCTTAGGACGCCATGTTTAGTACTAGCGGCCTCTTGGGCGATTAACGTCAAGACATTAACAAAAGACGGTAAACTATTCACATTCGGTATATTTCTCGAGCTGTCTCACCCGTACTGCATCATATACGCCCTTTTCTATATTGTTCAGTCAAAAAAATCCATTAATATACAATATCTCCGTACGGAGCTCGTCCTTAAAAGTACCCAAATCATTTTCTGGGAATGGCATTTGGGTAAGAAAATTCGGTTGCTGGTGCAAATTGAATTGCCTGTGAACGAAGGTAAATTGTGAAAATCGTGGAGTGTGACTCAAAACTGGCTTTCTATCCCTTCATTAAATCAGATGGAAGTTCATACGTATATTTAGGTCTAGTGGCTTTCTTTTCTAGAAACAGGTAGTATTATAATATCATATAATGGAACGACTTGTACTATGAGAACTGTTAATCAGCTCAGTGGTCTGCTTAAATTATTTTAATAATAATAATAATAATAATAATAATAATAATAATAATAATAATAATAATAGTAATAATGTACTGTCAATGAGAAACTGATAGTGTTCGTTACATGAATTTGATCGCAGATGAGTTACAGGTAAGTGAATGGGCCTACCATATTTTGTTACATGTAGCAGAAGTGTTCAGTATAATACTCAAGTTTTACTTACAAGGAACGAGTCTCTTTTTTTTTATCATAGTGATAGATTACCTGAGCATCAGAACTATATATATTACCTTTAATGAATATATAGCTGAGGAAATGTCTGGCTTTCTGAAAGGTTTGGTCTCAAGGATGGGCATTACGTGTCTTGATGGCAGTTGTGCGAATTTCAGTTCCTTTCAAAATTACCCAAAAGCTGTACAATGTCTTTGCTACTGTTTAACCTTATCTGGGGTTTGTCAAAACACGCAGAACCGGCCTTTTTTAAAGGGTACTTGGCTGGTATATTTAACTGCATTCTTAGGCAATACAGGCCATATCTTGATCGAATGCGTGATTGTTATAAGCGTGCCTTTCACCGCTATAGCCTGTGATATCTAAGGTGCATTTTGCAATCCGATAAAAGCATTGGAATTGACGCAATAATCATAAAAGTAATGGTCGATAATGGTTCTTGATATGTTTATTCGTGGTTGAATAGTTTTCAATATTTTTAAGGCTGCCAGGATAAATCATCCGGAAGGTGAACCCAATTCAAATGGAACAAGCCCACTGGGGCCGTTGACTTGAAATTCAAGATAACAAAGAATATGGTGTTCATATGAGTGTTGTAACAGAAGGTAATTACAAAGGAATGTGTATTATTATTATTATTATTATTATTATTATTATTATTATTATTATTATTATTATTATTACTGACGTAGAGGATAGGCATCAGAAAACCACTTGGAGGGAAGGGAGCCAGTAAATATTAGTTTAATATTCTTAAGGAAACTTATTGAATTGTGATATATCTTTATTAGCAGCAATTTTTTTGGTGAGTTAATTATAAATCTCATAGTTGAGAGGAATGTGATTCATTGTTTATTTACCCGTATTGAAGGTGGCCCACCCAGTTTTTCAAGCACTCCACAAAACGTAACTCCATCAACCTTGTTACTTTGAAGCAAGTAATTTGGTAAAGTTAAGAATGAGATCTCGGATCTTCCGTAAGTGAATCTTGAAGCTTGTTTGATGCCTTGCATTTACTTTAGTTCGTTGTTGAATGTTGATGCTACTAAACTTGGTCATTTAGATTACTAATGAGGTGCTATTCTTGGGATGCATTTGCAGTGTCAGTAACAGTATTGTGCTTGTTGCTGCAATGTTTAGTTCAATTTAAATATATGGAGTATTTCCTACTTTAATGGAAGGCTAAACCAAGGAGATATTTAGAATCTTAAATCCGTAAGAAATACTCATTGCATTCAATGAAAGTGATCTAAAAAGCAGTGAAATCTAGCAGTCAGGTACGTAAGACCTCAGTGTGGTTTTACATACAAGGATATTAGGTAGTCATAATGGATTTAATATTTTGTAAATAAATCTGACCCATTTAAACGAAAGTCTGTTATAGAGAATTGAGTAGATAGATATATAGATACAGATGATAGATAGATAGAAGGATTTACTCTGGTGTTGCTCTTGATGGATACATCCTTGCTTCCAGGTGTAGATTGCAAGCTAATCTAGCGCTCTGTAGTGTTCAGAACTACAACGTGGTTCAGAACAATTGGTGAACGTTGCACTAGTCTGTTCCCCTTTCTTGAATTTATCCAACACCCTTTGGACACCGTGTTTCTTGCTGCAGTTTGCACAAACCGTTGGTTTGCTGCAGTTTGCACAAAGCGTTGGTTTGCTGTAGTTTGCACAAAGCGTTGGTTTGCTGCAGTTTGCACAAAGCGTTGGTTTGCTGCAGTTTGCACAAACCGTTGGTTTGCTGCAGTTTGCACAACGCGTTGGTTTGCTGCAGTTTGCACAAAACGTTGGTTTGCTGCAGTTTGCACAAAGCGTTGGTTTGCTGCAGTTTGCACAAAGCGTTGGTTTGCTGCAGTTTGCACAAACCGTTGGTTCTCTGCAGCGGTCTTGGTGCCAGTAACGCTTGCAGCAGGAGCATCTGAGAGGCTCTGGTATTTATTCTTCTGTGGGGAAATATCCCCATATGCTGAGCCAATCTTGCATGAAACTGGCGCTTTAAAAGTTGGGAGAAATTTGTCGTTGTTATTGACTAAGCTGGCGTTATGCTAGCACGGGCTCTTGCTCATGGAGCAGCCCGGAAGTGCCAATCGATGATTTGCATTGATGAAATGGTCATGGATAAAATGAGTAAAAATATTGGTTGGATAAGTGAAAATATGGTCATGAAATGAAAAGCTCACTATGTAGGATTACAAGCCGCCTTTAAAGCCTTAGGTGCCCGTCAGTAAGAGAGAGAGAGAAAATAAAGAAAAAATTATCGTAAGAGAAAAATGGGAGAATTGAAAAATTGGGGAGAATTTTCCTTGAGGGTGCCTTAATCTCTTCTCACATCTGCGGGCATGGACGATATAGGATAGTTCCAACAGTGTCCAGAGTTGTGGGTATACGCAGATAATTGCCACCTTGAGCTTTTCAATCGAGGTAAGGCGTTCGAAGGCGGTGCTGCCCTCCATTAAGTCCAAAGCTGTCCGATCTTTCGAGCAATAGTGAATTCTCGTAGAAGACTGGGTCTCACAGTTATTTCAGTATCCGGATTTATCGCCTCCAGGGCGACAATAAATGGGTAGGAGGTCCGCCCTTCGCGTTATAGAGCTCAACACTTGGGCATAGGAGGGTATATTCTTGAGGATGAGAAATTGGAGTAGGAGGAGGAGGATTATTCTAATGGAGGACAAGAAAGTGAGGAACATGAAGAGGAGGAGGAGAGTGAGGATGATAGAATTCTGAAGGCGGTGTCCTGTCGTTTTCGATGGTGGGGGTGGCGGGTATGGAAGGGCAGGGCAGGGCGAGCTTCGTCGCTATAAAATCCTGTAGGCTGTCTGCTTGTACCCAGTGTAGTGCCAGTTACATTTTCTCTCTCTCTCTCTCTCTCTCTCTCTCTCTCTCTCTCTCTCTCTCTCTCTCTCTCTCTCTCTCTCTCTCTCTCTCTCTATCTGTGGAAATGCTCTGTGCATATTTGAGGTATAACAATTAGTGAAGAAACTGTCATTTGTAACGCTCAGACGTCCTGATTCTACCTGAAACTGCTTTCAATTGTTCATTGCTGGTGCAAACCTGCCGTATTTGAACCTAAGCTGGTAGAGCCTGGAACAAAATTAACCAAGTTTCCCGCAAAACTAATATTCAAAGCCAGGCCAGTGTATAGAGGTTCGACCTCTTGTATACTCAGATGCTTTCATGATAATGACATTCCCTGTGCATGCAAATGAATGCCCTGTAAAGGGCAAGATGAACTGGTTCTGCGCCTAGATTACTCACTTGGTAGGTTGAGGTAGTTACCACAAAATATTTCCCAGTTAAACTACCGAATTGCCAGGTGAGAGAGAAGTAAAGGTGTAAGTATTCCCGCAAGGTAAAGGTTCAAGAAATCTGTACTTTAGTTTGATGATTAACTCGAGCAAATATGCTGTGTTAAGGAACGTTGATTTTGACATGCCTTTGCTTCGTCTGTTTCATGCTTAACACTATAAATATCTCTCAAAAATGAGCAATGCCTTGCCACTCCTCCTAACTATCAAGAAGGGAGGCAGTTTTTCAGAAACGAATGGCATTCGGCGAAAGGTTAGTTACAGATATCATTGAACTGAGAGCTATGGCAAATGTTGAATTTTATCATGACAGGAACAACTGTAGACATGTAGGTTTCCGATAGCTACAATGATCGTGTAACTCAAGCTAAGCGAAGAAAACCTCATATCAATTTTATCGATTTTATAAACAGTACAGCATAACCGTGGTTTCTAGCATTTTGTGAGGGTCTAAACCTTTCCACAGTAATGTTACAGTATTATTTTGGTTGTTGGGTTAAAAGTTCAAGTTCTACTCTCTGAAGGAAGGGTTTAAGTTCATCTTTAGTATTCAAGTTCAAATGATGCGGACCTTTTGGTATGACTCCCGTGCCTACTATCAAGTTCTTTATCATATCGTTTTTCAAAGAATGATCTGCAGTGTGTACCTGAGTTTAAGGTGTATTTACCCAACAGTACTTCATAATTTAGTTACTTCGATATCTAAGACCTGAAGATTATGACTTAAAAAGAACTGGTGTCTGATATGAAGGTTTGTTAAAATAAGGAATGCTTTAGATAATCTTCCGCAAGAGGAAGACAAGTGCATTCACTGATGCGCCAGACGATGAATGCGGGTTAATTCTGTAGGAGAACTTTCTCAATAGTGTACACAGAGAAGCAGACAGGGACTCGGTTAAAATCAAAAAGCCCTTGCTAGAATTGAATATAAGAGTTTAGGCCAAAGGCCAAGCACTGGGACCAATGAGGTCAATCAGCGCTGAAACGGAAATTGACGGTAAAGGGTTTGAAAGTTGTAACAGGAGGAACCAATTGTTAGAAGAGGGTGGAAAGTAAGATGGAAGAAAGAGAATACGCAAGGAGGTACAGTGAAAGGAACGAAAGGGGTTGCACCTAGGGACCGAAGGCACGCTGCAAAGAACCTTAAGTAATGCCTACGGTGCACCGCATGAGGTGCACTGACGGCACTAACCACCTTCGGGGAGTCCTTGGTAGAAGCGAGGTGGTTGATCAAGACCTTCTCCCCACTGAACCCTTCGTATATAATACAAATTCTGTACTCGGTCTAGTACGTAATTTCGTATGGTTTTGCAGCAGTTTACTAAGAGGCCTCTTGAGGACCATCGACGAGAGAGAAAAGGGTGGACGTGAGTGTTGAAATGCCACTAGGTACAAATAGTAAAGACCATAAGGAATTTATGGCCGCTGATTGACGAATATCATAGATCCCGACGCATGCGCACAATCTTCTGGCATCTTTTGGCATCCTGTCTTCAAAGTTTAGGCAGTAATTGTTGGGAAACTAGCATATCATCCTGGTAGTACCACAGGACATTCACTGTTATTGTCAAAACCCATCCCCTTCACACATTGGTATTGTTACCAGTGTTAGTTGGTGTACTTTAATAAAACACGCTTGACCCTTCCACTAAAGGATGTCGGGTGTAGCTTATTCCTTAGTCGGTCATCCCCAAAGCATACCTGAGGTACGAGTGAGCTCGGGGCACTTTTTAAGTCGGTAGGTATGAGACATTGTGATTTTGGCTTGAGTTCTCTTGGGCTGTGTTAATGACTGAGATTATCAGCCTCCAATAAGTATTAATTTAGGTCTGTTCCTTCTGTTAATGACAGGGTTATATACAACTAACTCTGGGCTAATAATTAGTTGTTCCGTAAGTCCCTGGTGATTGTGAAAGAGCAGAATATCGTAGGCTTAAGATAGAGCAGTTCAGTGTTCTCTTGATAATTTGGAAAGGATGAATACGGTAAGAATTTTTATCAGGGAAAACTTTAAAAGTCTTTGTTACTATCTTGCACAATTAGGTAAGAATCTGGTATGTTTTAAAAGCTTTCTGTAAGCAACCAACATTGGATGTAGATACAGGTGATAAAACTGTTCGACGAGTGTAACATGTCTGTTCCAAAAGTCTTTAGCTGGAAGTGATGTTGGTGCTCACTGAATCTGCAGCATTAATCAGACGTTCTAGCCTGCCTCTTAACAGGGTGGACAGTCATTCCTTTTGGGTAGCTGTGTAGCTTTTCGTACATTTACTTGAATTACAAAATTATTCTTGCTTGGAATCGTCCATAATTTTCATAATGCTGTGCTTGTCTGGATCTGGAAGCACTTCAGTAGGTTAAGGAAGCATATTTTCAGTATCCAACACACAAGTAAATTTTGCTTTCTACATGGACTTTTTTTTTTTTGCAGGTCAGCTTCTACATCTGGCACAAGATGTGTCAATAATAAAAAAAAAAACAAGAGAAGGAATGAATTGAAAAAGGAACGCTGTCAATTAAAGCCTACGGAGATCAAGATATTATCGTAGGCGATGATGATGATGATGATGCAGAGAATATCTTAGAAAACTGAAGACGTGAGCCTTTAACTTTAAAAGGTTAGATATTTGGAAAATTGCCTTCAACCATGAATAACGCAAATTGGCAGTGAGTACAACAAACAAAAGGAGAGTAAATTGGAGAATAATATCAGAGGTAAAGTAAGGGAGCTTGAGAAACACTGGCAAGTCAAAGCAATGAGAAGGAAGACAAAGGTTATATGAAACATTAAAGGGAATTAGTTGAAGGAATTGGAAAACATGCCATACAAACGTTGCAAGACTCAAGCCTACTTGAATGAGAACTATGGGACAGGCAGATGTGTGGAGATATGAAAGACTCGAGCCTACTTGAATGAGAACAAAGAGACAGGCAGGTGTGGGGAGGTTTGTAGGATGATAAGCACAGGAAAGACATGATTGGTGGAATTTCACTAAGACCTTTTGCAATTATTTCATAGTGCAACTGCGAGGTTTTCCTCCTGTTACACCTTCAAATCCTTTGTACTTAAAATTTCCCCTTCAACACCGAACGACCTCAGAGGTACCAGAGCCTGGCCTTGGCCTAAATTATATATTCTGTTCCATCCCATAACTACCGGTAACGTTGAAGACGAACGAGAATATTATAAACTTTGCAAAAAGGCTGGAACCTGTAAAAAATAACTTTAAAAAAGTTTCAAATTGACAGCTGTAGTGTCCAGTGCAAAGCAATGTTCCAAAGTAATTCAAACAAAATCAAAGATGAACGCAAACAGGGACATATTTTTAAAATTTCCAGGTAAAATGACTGTGATTCCAAAGACACCGATTCTCTTCTGCTAAAGGCAACACGTTGCAGAAAAAAAACACGAGTTTACTGAATCCATATCAAAATGCACCAGATCATCGAAGCAGCTGTAGATTATAGTATTTTAATCTTCCACCAGCGAGAAAAAGAAATTTGAGTACGAGAACTGATTGTAAACCCTTTGACCTGTGTACAGTACAACTACTGATTCAAGCTTATTTCAGTAATACAAAAATGACAGATAGAGGTAATGAAATTATACAATTACGGTATAAAAAAAAAATACTACTCGTGGAGAAGAAATGCGGAGCAAGTGAAAATTTAAATGTGAAACATTACAGGCTATCAAAATGTTCTGATGTACAGCACAACTGAAAATGTTAAATATTAATGGGAAGCCTTCGGGCAATGCAGTAATCTACTCCAGGTGTAACTACACGCACACTACATACAGGCAACGAACCAAAATGGATTTTACGCGTACAAGCACGAACCAAAATGGATTTTATGGCACAAAGTTGCAATAAATGTCAATGGAGACTTAAGCACAAGGCGCTAGACCAATCAACAAGTTGATGCAGACGCAGATACTGAAGAGGGCTAGGCGTTGGAGAGGTAGTTTTTTTTTTTTCCGAAAAAAAAAAATAGAACTAAAACCTGACAAAGGGACCCCCCGGGTGGACCAAATGAGAGCCGATTGGGAGAAACTTGCCTATTGATCTGCATCACACAAACTTAAGTTATCATGGTAAGTGTTGATGCATTTAAAATTAAATCGTATGATAGCTTTTTAGCATATAGTATTCAGGTAGTGATATACACAAGACCATGAAAGTAGAGAATGAGGGAATATTAAGTGGTAGAATTTGAAGGTGGTTTAATAATAATCTCTCACAGTCGTTTAGATATTAGAATTTCTACTTATCTGACAAATATTTAAGTTGAAGTGAAATTTGCATTCCAGTCAAAATCAGTGATAACCCCTCAGAGAAACATACGAGCCAAAAGCATCTGTCCTAACTGTACCCCTTTTAATACCGGAGGCCAGGCATACAAAACCTGGTTGCTAGTTACAGCTAATCATATTCCTCTTGCTATATCTAGTAGACAAACATATCACAAAGAGTTTCGTGAAGCGATTAGCATATGTTTTTCATTCTCTCAGGATTTCTGCCGCTGCCAAGTGGAATATTAAACATCCAGTAGATTGGTATACAATATTCTGCGGCGACAAACCACCTTCATTGTGAGTATATCTTTTTATTTTTTTTTTTCTTTTATCAAAATCGTATAATTTGTCAGTGTGCTTACTTCTAGGGGTAGTGAACACACTGAAACATCAGCCACTGGATAGTTAAGAAGTTTGGGATACACAGTTTCCACTTGAATGTCGTCAGTTTAATAGCAGTTATCCAGTAGCTGGGTATGTTTCAGGATATATCGTTTTTTTTTTTTCTTAAGTTTATCATCAGTTTCATAGCTCTTAAGTAGCTGGGTAGGTTTAGGATACATAGTTTTCATTTGTCATCAGCTTAATAGCTCAAGTAGCTGGATTTTTTTTTTCAGAAGTTTCATGATCTTAATAGCTCAAGTAGCTGGGTAGGTTTCAGGATATAGTTTTTTAAATTTCTCATCAGTTTAATAGAAGCTCTTAAGTAGCTGGGTAGGTTTCAGGATACATAGTTTGTTTCATAAATTTCTCATCAGCTTAATAGCTCTTAAGTAGTTGGGTATATTTCAGGATACATAGTTTTAATAAGTTTCACATCAATTTAAGTAGCAGTGTATGTTTCAGGATATGATATATAGTTCATAAGTTTGTCATCAGTTTAATAGCTCTTAAGTAGCTGGGTAAGTTTCAGGATAGTTTTTCTTAAATTTCTCATCAATTTAATAGCAGTTCTCAGGGTACTGGGTCTGTTTCCGTACACATGGTTTTAGCAGATACCAAATAATGTTGGGGTTTCAGGATACATAGGATTTATTAAAATATCTCCAGTTTAATAGCTATTAAGTAGCACGGAATGTTTTAAAGTACATAATTTTTACTCTAGTTCTTTACCAGTAGTCTTATAGGTTTGTTCAGTAAATTCCAAAGCAATTAAGGTTTTTATCAGTGGTGTTACAGATTGATTGATTATGAAATTTAGGTCTTAGGTTTGTTTGTTCAGTAAATTTCAGACCAGTAATTTTTCAAGTGTCTTGTCATTTTTATATCGACCGTCAGGAGAATTAGAACGCATTAGGATTCACAGTTTATCAAATTATCCTATAATTCTAATATCAGCCATCTGGTGGCTTAGGATGTTTCAAAATTCAAAACTCATTTAAATATCATATTAGTGTAATAACTATTACTGATTAGGGGCCTCAGTTGATAACAGTGACTGTACTTTTTTTTTTCTTGGAAATCTCAGCAGATAAATATTAGCTGTCAGGTAATCTTGAACACATATTGATAATCTCATACTAGTCCAGTATCAGGCAATTAAGTATTTTTAGCAGTCACTAGTGATGATTAACAGTTTGTGTTCTATGGGTCTTACAGGTATTACTGAAATAGCCTCCAATATGATAAGTACTTGTTTAAAGCTTCCTTTATATTCCTCATAACCTCACCAGTCTGACAATGAGAGAATTTCCAAATAGGTTCTAGGTCTTACACCATCATAAGATTCCATGAGCATTGGTATTTAGCGGGAAGAATATCATAAACAGGAGTGTATATGCAATTGACACTCCAGAATAGGAAAAATTTCAGAATACTGTGTATTTTGTTAACTTTTTTCCAGTTTTTTTTTTTTTTTTTAGATAAATGGGGAATCGCAGCAATTTTCAAGTGATAAAATAATAGGCTCTTAATTTTTTCTCTTTTAGATGTTCAAAGGTTGTCGTGAAAATGTGAATCTTGCTAAACATACATAAAAGTTCATACTGTTAGTGCCGCTAGTTATCTTATCAGGACCATTATCATAATGACTTAACTGCATATTTCAAGATACTGTTGTCATTTGAAGGTCCCAAACTGGAATTGATACCTATAAGACATTTGTGGCAAATCAAATTCAAATTCAGTGTAGTTTTGAAGGCAAGTTCAGCATTGCTAAAATTGGTAATGTAGGCAAGAAAACCAATTATAAAACTCAGTTTCTGGGAGGGTCTGTGCTTCTCGATTTTCCACTGACTTGTACGCTTTCCTTAGGAATATGAATGATCTTGAGAAATGGTCAGACATTCTTTTACAAGAGAGCTAGAAGGGAAACTCACTTCGTGGTGGACTTCTTGGATATTAGGACAGTTTCTGTTTAACCAACTAGTACCTCGCCGCTTGCACTTTCCTGACGAGAGCCTTGATTTTCCATGGAAAGGGTAAATTAGAGTAATTGAGTTAAGGAAGTTGGACAGCGAAGCGGGAAGAGACTTGAGGGAACTGATGGAAAGTGATGGGAGAACGTTCAGTATTTGATAGATTTCGGGCGAGGGTACACATACCCTAGAAATGATTCAGCATGAATCGCCATTGAAATTTTGAGTTACCAGAAGGAATATCTTGCTGTAAGAGTTTTTTCTCTGCTTAGAGCAAAGGAGTCATAGTTGGTGATCGTAGTTATACTTAAGGAAAACGTCCTAGATGCCTTTAGCATTATGAACATAAATATCTTGAAAAATACACTTTTATTAATTTTGATTTAGGTTTTTCAGTTTAGGACCTGTGATGGTACAGTATCTTGACATGCAATTTTTTTTTTTTTTTTTTTTTTTTGTAGGTTAAGGTATAAATCACGTAATTTGTGTTAAAATGTGTCTTACAAATCCCAGTAAATTTCAGCAATAAGATTAAATTTCCATAGTCTTAAACTTGAAGATGTAATTTTGATAATTCAGGTTCAGTACTGGGAAAACTGTAACACCAAATTGTACATTGATTTTCTTGTACAAGGACTTGTGTATTTCTGCTCATTACTTAGTCCTCAAAGTCTCTCTCAAGAAAAAAATAATTCTAATTATAGTTATAATATTAGGGTACCAGGAGCTAAGGAAAAAAGTTCTAATTTGCCTTAGTCTGCAGAAACAAAGAATAAAATTTTGTATAATTTATGCATTTTCTCTCCCTCTCACTCAGAATTACACATTTTGCTATAATGAAACTCACTCTCTCGCTCTCTCTCACAGAGTTGCACATTTTGCTTTAATGAATCTCTCTCTAAACCCAGTGCATTATTCCATTTTTTCTGCTGAATCAACTCTATACATACTTTGATGCTTCCTGCACATTAACACACTTTAAAAATCTTGATTGCATTACAGAAGCAGCCCCAGACACTGTGCTTTGCTGAAGTGCTTCCATGCTTCTCTGAAGCTTCTATTTCATGCTTCATGCATAACTGAACCCTTCACTGCACGCTGTGCATGCATTGCAGCATCACTCTATACACACTTGACACACTTTTACATGCTTGGCTGAAGCACCCTACACACGCTAAACACCATTAAGGTGCTTTCTGCCATTTCATCCTAACAAAGGGAATAAGTAAAACCACCACTTAAAACTTTTACTCTTAAAGTTTTCTTAACATTCTTAGCTGTCTAGTTCCTTGCAGATATTTAGATTGTAGGTTCCCAGAATTTAAACTTTTTTCATACAAAATCTTAGTCTGTTATAAAGTTTTATGTCATCTGATGCATTTTGTCATTCAAGTTATTACAGTTTCATTTTGTCCTAAGTTTTTTGACAAAGGAGGCTTCTAGACAAAATGAGAACTAGAACAATAACTTGAAACATTACTTTAAAAGCTTAGTTGATGGAAAACTATTTGAATTAAAGGTACATAAGTTGAAGTACAAAAGTCTTTGTGTGAGTATGTATGTATATTTATTGTGTACACAGATAACTGGAAAGGCCAAAATATGGGACTCCTTGGGATCAGCATTGTTCTGCCCAAGGAGGGTGTGTCCTCAGCAAGAGGTAATAGTCAGTCAGTTTCCAGCTTTGAAACCAATTCCAAGAGCAGTTTTCTAAGTTGACAGTTGATTGTTAGGATGGGAAAAGCCTGTACGTACTGCCCTCGTGCGGTTTCCATATGTATAACCATTTTCCTATCACTGAAGAGTGTTAGTCCATTTCAAATGTCGAAGAATGGTGTAACAGACAGCAGGTCTCAAGAGGGATGGTAAGGTTACTCCCTGAGGACAGCCTTGGATTGCTTCACTCTCATAGGTGTAGTATTGTAAAGTCACCTACAAAGCCGTCTGCGAAGTCTCCACTGAACGCGTCATTCGCTAAGTCTCCGCTGAGCAAGTTTTCTGTGATGACGTCCCATTTTCTTCGCCTATACAATTGGTCACGCCTAACGTGCCAGGTCACACGAATTCGATCATTTAAACTATTTCTTCGTTCACAGGCATCAAGATTATATCCATATTTGAGTTCTGTCTGTTTTTATATTGTAAAGTGTACTCGCTCACTGTATATTATTGTTAATTATTATCGACCTCAGGTCACTCACGATCTCATTGTCTTTCGCAGCACGGCGCCAGTCTGCCGCTATATAAACTGCCTGGATCTTGAATAAAGTAGCAGTTCTCTTTTACCTGCTCGTTTTTTTTGCAGCTCTCACAGTGGTGCCCCCGGAGTAGTCCTGGAGCCATTAGCGGACCCATACGGCGACTCAGTCTTGGCTCCAGGAACTTACTCGCCCTTAGCGGACTAACGACAGCGCTGTAACCAGCAATTGGGCGTGCTGACTCTCGTCGGCAAAATCACCAGCATCATTAACGAACTCACACGGCGCTCTTCTGAGTGCGTTTTGATGCGAGTACCCCACTCCAGTTAAGAGGGCAAAGAGCGAGCATGGACGCGGACATCCTGTACCTCGTGCAATTAACCGCAAACCTCGCAGATTCGGATGTCTACCTTCCTCCCATCTCACCCGCGCCCCGCCCCGCGCCGAGGCTCTCACACTCCACACCCATGCCCGCGCCCCACACACTCCCCGGCCCGGCAGCACAGTCACGGGCCGCCCTGTCCATAAAGCTGCCGCCGTTCACACAGGGGAACCCAACGTCGTGGCTGTATAGGGTCGAGAGCCAGTTGAGGATAGCGGACCTTACCGACGAGGTGCTGCAGGCTGACACAGTCCTTAACACCCTGCCGGAGGAAATCTATAGGAAACTTGTCCCATGGGTGTCCGCCACACGCCCCCTCACATACCACCTCCTGAAGAAGGCCCTCCTCGAGACGTGCTCCCTACCAATCGCCGAGCGGGATGCCCGCGCCATCGACCTTGCCGTCAACCCGCAGCAGGATCTAAGCGCGATGGAGTCATGGGGCATGATCGAAGACCTGCTCACACTCCCAGACTTCGACGGCAGCAGAAAGCAGCAAGAAGTAAGCCTGTCGCAGGAGATCTTCCTTCGTCAGCTCCTCCCGGAGGTCCGCACCCAGATTCCTGAACCCTACACCATGCCCCTCAACGTCCTCATCCGCACGGCGCAGCACCTGACGGACTGCATGAAGGCAACGAAGCGGTTACAGCGCCCACACTACCAGTGAACTCCATCCAGCAGGAAGAAGGCTCCATCCAGCAGGAAGTCAATGTCGTCACCAGGAGGCGCCCACCGCCCCACAACAAGTGGAGTTCCCCGGGCCTGTGCCACTACCACAAGCGGTTTGGCAAAGATGCCCGGAACTGCCTGCCGCCCTGTTCATTTGCCCGTTCAAAAAACAGGGGAGGCGGCAGCCAGCAGGACAGACCACCATGGCAGCCGAAAAACCCAGGGCCCCAGATTCATTAGGCTTCTACGTCCGCGACACCGTCTCCGGCAGGATGATGCTGGTCGACACGGGGGCCGTAAGATTGATCCTCCTGGCATCCAAGGAGGACCTCAAGTGTGAACCGGATCTGGCTGCCTCCCTGATGGCCGCCAACGGATCCCCCATCCTCTCCTACGGCACCAGGCCCCTGTCGATCTCCATCCTTGGCTGGAGTTATTCCTGGGACTTCGTCATCGCAGATGTAGGGACCTCGCTCCTGGGTGCTGACTTCCTTGCTCACTTCGGGCTGGCAGTCGACGTGGGGCGGAAGCACCTCCTCAACACCAACTCCTGCCGGTCCCTCCCGTTGGCAACAGGACCCAAGGCGCCCACCATCTGCTCCGCCGCCCCCCACCAGCATGCACAGCTGCTGATGGAGTTCCCGGATGTGTTCAGGCCCGAGCTCCGCCAAATCCCCGGGGCCCCAGCCAAACATGGCATATACCATCATATAAAAACTAAGGGGCCCCCTACACATGCAAAGTTCCGGAGGCTTCCCCCACGGCACCTTCAGGAGGCCAAAAATGCATTCGCTGAAATGGAGCGGATGGGAATCTGCAAGAAGGCTTCCAGTCCGTGGGCCTCCCCCCTCCACATGGTGCAGAAACTGGATGGCTCCTGGAGACCCTGCGGCGACTACAGGCGTCTTAACATCGCAACGGAACCCAACCACTACCCCCAGCCGAACATGCAGGACCTCACGGCCTCCTTTCACGGGGCCAAAATATTCACTAAATTAGATCTTTTAAAATCCTATTTTCAGGTACCGGTCACACCAGAGGATATACCAAAGACTGCCATCATCACGCCTTTCGGGTCCTACGTGTTCGCCTTCTCCACCTTTGGCCTGAGGAATGCCGGGGCGACTTTCCAGCGGCTCATGGACAGCATCCTGGGGGACCTGACGTTCTGCATCTGCTACATAGATGATATCCTCATATTTTCCAGGTCCCACAGTGAGCACCAGAAACACATCCGGGCAGTCCTGCAGCACCTGCAGGAGAACGGCCTCGTCGTGCGTTTCGACAAGTGCACCTTCGGCGTCCAGAGAGCTGACTTCCTGGGCCACGAGATATCCCCGGCAGGTGTCCGCCCGCTCACATCCAAGGTCACAGCCATCACCAGGTTCCCCATCCCCACCTCTGTCAAGGCCGTCCAGGAGTTCCTCAGGATGGTGAACTACAGGCGGTTCATCCCCAGGATCGCGCACAACACGGCCCCCCTGACGGAAGTTCTGAAAGGCCAACCAAAGTCCTTGTTGTGGGGACCAAGCCAGCAGCAGGCCTTCTCCCTGACAAAGGCCGCCCTCGCCGAGGCAACCGCCTTGGCACACCAGGATCCCAGCGCCCCCCCTCCAACTGACGACGGACGCCAGCAACGTCGCCTGTGGTGCTGTCCTGGAGCAGGTCATCGGCGGCGTTCCCCAGCCCATCGCCTTCTTCAGCAAGAAGTTCAACCCCTCAGAGGCCCGCTACAGCACCTTCGACAGGGAACTCTGCGCAGTGTACCGAGCAGTCCGGCACTTCGAGTTCCTCCTGGAGGGGACACTCTTCACGGACCACCAGCTGTTGGTTCACGCCTTCACTAAGCAGGGGGACGCATGGTCTTCCAGGCAGCAGCGACACCTCTCAGCCATCGCCATATTCACCTGCTCCGTTAGGTACCTCCCCGGCAAGAAAAACCCTGTGGCGGACGCCCTCTCGAGAGTCGAGCTGAACGCGGTGCAGCTTGGGGTAAATTACGAAGATCTCACCAGGGAACAGGTCGCAGATCCAGAAACCCCAGCCTACCGCACCGCCATCACGTCCCTGAAGTGGAGGGACACCCCCAGGGGCCCAAGTCTCCCCTGCGACGTCAGTACCGGCCAACCCCGCCCCTTGGTTCCAGCCTCCTGCCGCCGCCAGGTATTCGACATCATTCATGGCCTCTCACATCCTTCCAGCAGTACAACGGCCAAGCTGCTGTCAGGGAAGTTCGTCTGGCACAGAGTGCAGAAAGACGCCAGGACCTGGGCGAAACAGTGCCTGCAGTACCAAACCAGCAAGGTGGGACGTCACACACAGTCTGGGATAGGCGAGTTCCCGCAGCCAGAGCGACGCTTCGGCCACATTCACATCGACGTCATCGGGCCCCTTCCCCCATCAAGCGGGTCCAGATATCTCCTGACGGTGGTAGATCGCTCAACGACGTGGCCTGAAGCCACACCAATGCAAGAAGCCACCGCCAGCGCTTGTGCCGAGGCCCTGCTCTCCAGTTGGGTCAGCCGCTTCGGCGTCCCGGACCACATCACAACCGACAGGGGCCCCGCTTTCCTGTCCGAGTTATGGTCCACCCTGGCTCGGCTGCTGGGGACAATGCATCACACCACTACCGCTTACAACCCAGTGGCCAATAGCTTGGTCAAGCGGTTTCACAGGTCCCTGAAGGCACCTCTCATGGCCCCCTGCATCGCCGAGGACTGGAAATATCAGCTGCCGTGGGTCCTCCTCGGCTTGAGGACCACCCCCAGGGCCGACGGCGCCCTGGCCGCAGCTGAGAAAACCTACGGCGAGTCCCTCGTGGTCCCGGGCGAACTTGTGACAGAAGATCGCCAAAACCCATCAGTGCAGAGGATCCGCGACGTGGTCGGCAAGTTTGCCACCTGCAAGCAGACATATACCGACAGGTCGGCCACTTTCACACCGCCGGGGCTGGCATCCACCACTCACGTCTTCGTCAGGGATGATGCCATCCGCCCGCCACTGACCAAACCCTACAGGGGCCCCTTCTGCGTGCTGGAGTGGAACAACAAGGCGTTCCTGCTTGCATTTTCCGGGAGGAATGATTGGGTATCGATAGACCAGGTCAAGCCCGCCCTCCTGGAGGAGGACACAGACGTCACTGCAGCGCAACCCCTGCCTGGTCATCCTTCACCGCAACCAGGCCCCCGCAAGCAGCGGGCGCGCGGCCGCCCCCGAAAAAGCCCACCCTCACCCACAGTCAGGCAGCCTCACGCACAGAGTGCTCCCCCATTGTCCTCACACAGCCGTGGCACCCTTCAGCGCCCCAGCAGATACGCAGACTGATCAGACGCATCCCACGTCTTGTGGGGGGGAGTATTTGTAAAGTCACCTACAGAGCCGTCTGCGAAGTCTCCACTGAACGCGTCGTTCGCTAAGTCTCTGCTGAGCAAGTTTTCTGTGATGACGTCCCATTTTCTTCGCCTATACAATTGGTCACGCCTAACGTGCCAGGTCACACGAATTCAATCATTTAAACTATGTATATACAGGCGGTCCCCGGTTTACGACGGGGGTTCCGTTCTTGCGCCGCGTCGTAACCCGAAAATCGTCGTAAGCCGGAACATCGTCGAAAATCGTCAAAAATCATAAGAAAACCTTACTTTTAATGCTCTGGGTGCATTGAAAACGATGTAAACTGCATTATTATTGAGTTTTACATCAAAAAAACCTTCAAATTATGATTATTCTGCCATTTTGGGGCCATATTTCTTCCGTCGGATCGGCGTACGACGCGTCGTAACCCCGGAACATGCGTCGTAAGCCAGGAAATAATTTCTGATGAATATATTTGAAAAGCGTCGTAACCTCGGAACGTCGTAAGCCGGAACCGTCGTAAACCGGGGACTGCCTGTATTTGTTCACCTGTTGTCAATTGTGTATCTTGTATTTCTTCGTTCACAGGCATCAAGATTATATCCATATTTGAGTTCTGTCTGTTTTTATATTGTAAAGTGTATTCGCTGGCTGTATATTATTGTTAATTATTATCGACCTCAGGTCACTCACGATCTCATTGTCTTTCACGGCACGGCACCAGTCTGCCGCTATATAAACTGCCTGGATCTTGAATAAAGTAGCAGTTCTCTTTTACCTGCTCGTTTTTTTTGCACCTCTTACATTATAATCAAATGTTTGCTTGGCATGTGGTGTCTCTAAGTCTGGCATAATGAACCAGAAGACTTTTATTACCAGAAAGCTGTATCAAACTTTGAATGATGGCCAAAAGTGCCTGATTCATCATTTCTACGAATAATTTGTTAGATAATCTATATGCAAACATTTTTGACGTTCTGTTTTTGATTTTTTCAAGATTTCATGCATTAGTTTCTCCCACATCTCTTAACAGAATCTGAGTCTTGTTTAATTTCACAGAAAACGAGGCACGACCAAGCAAAAGACACGTAGTTGTAATTATGTATTTTCAAATGTGTTGGTCGATGTGCTGTTGGTTTTGTGACTAATTCTTTCCTTAAAGCTGTGTGTAAATCTATTTGTACACATTCGTGGATAAGGTCATATACTGCTGCTTCTCAAAGAAATAACCTTAAAACCTCTTCAAATACTTGTATATACATATATACCTTAACCCATTCTTGACAGTTAAGTGTCTTAAAAACCCTTATCATAAATAAATTACCACTCCTGATGATTCAGAAATACAAGAAATTACCCATCAAATCTAACAATTGTACAATGCACAAATTTATGTGAAAAACATACAATCAGATTTGCCCAAGTTCAGGAAATAATGGAGTTAGCTGACATGTTACTAAAATGTTCTCAAGACTCCAAAGGTAACATACACTATACCTCTTCATTACCTTCTCACTAGTCAAGGTCACTGTTTTTAATCACAATTATGCAGAGAAAAATAAATTATATCATCATAAACTGCACATAAAGAAAAGGTAATAAAGAAGTGCCCAAAAAGCAGCTTTACTTTACATACAAATGAATACTAAAATGTTTAATCTCAAAGAGAAAATTACACTTCGTTGCTGACAAAATAGAATATTAAGCAAACAACTGAGCCAAAGCACTTTGAGGCTGACCCAAATGGTTGGTTTTTAACAACAAAACTTAAATTTCAGTTCTTTAAAAAATGTACACATAGCTATTTAAAAATTCTCATGACTCTTGAGAAAATTTCTGGACAGAATGGGATAAGTCTCTCAGTTTTCAACACCACAAATATGCTCCCATATATCATTCACATAAAACATTGCTTCAGTTTCTTCAACAGGGGACTGAAGGCCAACAGACAAGGCCCATTTGTCTACCTCAGTGTTAAATCTCGACAATCTTTGATTTATTAGACTATCAAATAGTAAAAAGAGAAAACTGATAATCGAACAATCCCAATTTGCAAAGTAAAAGGCAAAATGCAGTTGGGGTCGAACAGATGCAGATGAGAACCTTTAGCACCATCTACTGCAAGCTAGGCAAGGTTGTCATATATCAAAACAGTCACTGCTGCTGGCCAAGAACCAGCAAGACACCAGATGAACCTTGTGCATTCTTTGATAACAGCGAAAGTTCAGAGGGACACAGGAATGAGAATAGTCTTAAAATTCTGGCAAAGAATAGGCAGAAAAGGATAGCAAGGCCTATGAGAAGAGGACGAAGGTCAAGATACAGGTGGCTAGAAAAAGATGATGCTGTGGCAGATATGGAATCAGAGAAAGAATATGTTTGGAACAAATAAACGGATATAAGATGCGAAAGGAAAACCATATAGTACAGAAACATATGGCATAACAATGAAGGCAGTGCTCTGAGATTCTTCTGTGAAGAGAAAGAATATGAACTATATGACAGAGAAATCAATGCAGAATCAAACATCAGAAGTAGTTAAAAGAATTATTCACATTAAATAAACCAACACCACAATTAATCATTACAGAATCAACCAGAATGCATGGAAACGAGTGCCTGTTCAAATGAATAAATAAATTTGAAAACCCCTAACTAGCAGGATAGAATATCCTATGTGGAACAGACCTATTGGAAATAAATACCAGCATATGTACACTAACAAATACATATACAATACTGTAGTACTGAAATAAAAAAATGTCAGACACAAGAAGGATATAGTACAAGGTACTTTAGGGCTACATCACAGAGGAAGAGACGGGGCCAAAAGAATGAGTGAATCACAGTTATCAGTCAAGGTTAGGGCAACTCAGTGGAATGAGAAAAATACGGAGGAGGAAAACTGCTGAAACACAGCATATTACAGTATAGGTGATGGCATTGATGGTAGGAAAAAAGGAGCTGGATGTTAGTACAGTATACTATCTCGAGAAAACATGGAACAGAATACCCAGACAAGCAATTAGATGAGGCCTGACAAAGGCAAAGAGCACAAGATGGCCTTGCTAAAAAAGTACTGGAACTGGATCCTGATATGAGAAGAAACATCCAAAGAATTTGAAGTATACATTGGTGCCCATCACAGATCATAGTCATAGAGGAAGTTACAGCGAAAAGAAGGAAGATGCCTGTCCAGAGGGCTTCTGTATACCAGATATTCTGGTGTTAATGACTTAGTAAGAGAATAAGCCTTACAATAATGTTTGTGAAAGAGTGGAGAACTGTGAGAACCAAAAATTAGCAAAGCCAAATAAGACTAAGAACTACGATGAAGAGGGGAGGAAGCCAAGGGGTAGAAAAGATGAGCTACTCAGGAATTCTGGCTAAGTGTACCATTATGAACAATGAAAAACTCTTCAGACCATATAACCTCATGCTAGGGATAACCCGACTTCCTTAAAATGTGAATAAGGTGCAAAACAATGACATGGAGTTATGCTCAGTAACAATTAGTATGAGGATATACACAGGTGTTGATCTTTAATTGACCTATGAAAGTAAATCCAAACTGGAAGGTATAAGTTTAAGCCTCAGTACAGAACAAGATAGTACTGTGATTCTCTTGGGTATCCCTTCAAGCTAATGCATTGCTCTCTGTCTCTACTCTTCACCAGTTCCCTTTGGCCTCTTTTCACTTAGACGTTTAACTTCTATGGCTTTACCTCCTGTTATTTTTTTAATTACTTATTGTGCATGTGTGTGTGGTCTACCAGCAATGTCTCAAACCGAAATTCCTCAACAGTGCAAAATTCAATGCATGCTCAATCAAATGAGCCTGTTTGAAGACTCATATAACTTGGTGGCCTGATGACTAGGATGAACAGTATCTTTTCATCTCCAAGTTACCTGTTATGAAAAAAATATATAAATTCAATGCTGTAATTTATCCTTTTTGTATACAAAAAAATAATGTCTCATTACCTACAATACTCTTAACATGTCTGACAGAATTTTTCCTGCATTTAAAAAAGTATAAGAGTGTCTCTAAAACCAAAAAAAGAACAGGTGTAAAAATATCTTTGCTAATGCCCAAATTGGAGCATTTCTTTGTTTCAATGGAAGAGAGAACTGCATAGAGTTTTAGCTAATGTGAATGATTATACTGTGTCCATTCTCAAGCAGTTTAAATTGCCAGTGTGTTTGGAGGCCCAGTGTTTCACTTAATTAACTATACTGCTGCATTTTCTTTCTAAAGTAACAACGGATGACCACATTTCCCATAGTTACAAGACAATGCACAGACACTTTACCACACTACTTCATCTCAAGTTTGATACAAATTCTTGTCCTATTTTCAATTACAGATGAATTGTACAATTTAGGCAGGGTCTATGGCCAAAAAAGTTCAGTGCCTCTCATATAACAACAAAGACGAATTTCCTTCCTGTTAGCACTGAAGGAAAAACCAACAGGATCTAAGGAACAGAAAAATGAAGGGCAATGCTTAAAGGTGTACTACGTAACCAAAGTGTTCGGTTATGCCAAAAGCTGCTGCCAATTCTCAATTCTCTACAAAGGGGAAAAAGGATAACTTCTTGTTCTCTGACCTAACCTAGACCTTATGTAATCGAGATGTTGGTATAGATTATCTTTCGTAAACAATTCCCCAACTTCCTAACATATACTGTACAAAAATTTGAAACACCGCCATTCGTGACTTCTGCTCATCATTGTCAGCCAAAACTGAACTCGGGGATTCCAGTCAAACCCACCATTTCAACAATCATCTTCTCCATGTCATACTCAGTGATCTTTCCATATCTGACTGGACATTTCTACAATGACCCATAAGGCATCTTGGTGCTACACAATACAATACCAGTTTTATGACAGAAGTCTAAACTCTCTCTTTTAATGAAAAATATGTATCACTTATATTTACCACAGAATTATGTTATGTAGATATGAGGCATCACATTCTTTTTATGTTAGTGACAGTTGACGGGAGACAAGCCAAAATCTTGAATGATTAATCAGAAATGGCTAAGGAACGGTCAGTGAACAAAACCTCTCTCTGCTTCTGAGATCACCTATTCCATTTATCAAGCATTTACTCTTGAAATCTGGTGACACATCAATATCTTAATCACAGATAATGTGACGAAAGTGCATTCATAACATACAAGTAATTTTTTAATTCTAGCTGGTCTCAGACACCTTACAAGTACAGCACACAGGCACACCTGACAAGAACTGTTTAATGGTGTGGAAGGCTAAAGCAAACTCAAGGTTTGAGAACATGGTTATGCAGTGACCACTCAGCATGATAGCAGAGGATGTGACCACTCCTAAATACCTGTGACACAAGATGCCATACAATAAGAAATAAGGTTGTATACAGTCATATATACAGTATATTGTGCTGGATTTACTCTCAAAGCCAATAAACTTGTGCATATAAAGAAAAAGTAACAAAGGTTCAAAACGTTATCCTGCAAACATCAGATAAGATGGGTCTTGATTTAAAATGCATAGTACTCTCTTCTGCAAGTCACTTTGGAATTCTGAAGGAGGCACAATACTCATACATAGTCTCACTACCTACATTACTCATAGTTATAACTGAGTTATCCCTCCAAATTTGCAGGGATAGGGGTGCTATTGTAAATTTAAAATTCTTATAAAATAAAGGTCTCTAAAAGACTTGGGCACTCAATCAGCTTTTACAGTTTAGTAGGCTATTAGCAACTTGTGGTTTTGGTGTAAAAAAAATGAACTCGGAATAACTTGGATTAAGAAACAATAGTTATCATTACCTAATACAGAAGGTTACAATACAGATCAGTAGTCTCTTTAAATATGGTAAAAACTCTGAGTCACAAATGCTAACCTTTGTTTCCTATATTTATATACTAAACTCTTGCAAACATCCATCTTGTGCCATTGTCTTATTATTTGCAGCAGTTGAATAGATGTACAGTTCATTACAGAAGGCAGGTTGTAGTGCCTCTGAAATTTGATGAATTGAGATAAATACAATAGCAGAAATGAATGCTAACATACACTCAAATCACACACTAACAGCTAGGCTAAACTGATTTTTTTTTACATCCTATGGCAAACTTTTGATTGTGATAATACAGTAGTTATAACTATGCACTTCATTAGCCATACAAAACACATCAAGTGAACACTAAAACACACACACACAACAAACAAAGAAACAAGATTCTAGACAAGAAACACAGATGCTCCAAAGTTGACAGCATAAATCCAGTCTTCTAGGTGTAATTATTTAGTAAATTTTTGTATACTACTACTTATTGTACAAAGCAACTGCAAAATATAAATACTGTACTACTAAATTTACAATTTTTTAAATACCTCTCCATTATTTAGATTTTTGCTTCCACCACCAGCAGTAGTTTGACAGATTGAAACAAAAGCAAAGATCACTCAGTTTTCTGTGAATATATGTCTTTATCCATCCACTTCCCCCAACCCCCACCAGGAGACTGACAGGTATAAACTCTTGTGACTGGTCAGTCTACTTCTGACCACTTTGAATGCAAGGAGGTTGGGAGGGCAAATTATATAATGGAGAGGAAAGTATTTAAAAAATTAAATCTTAAATTTAGTATTTATATTTCTTAAAAATGAACCTTACCTCTCCATTACATAGCTGATTCCCACATTTGAAAAAGGAGGCAGGCAAAGTGGAAATCAGCAAACCCTCTAAAGTAGCCTCTAAAGGCTACTTAGTAACAAAATATTCTGTACAAAACTAGTGTGAAATCAATCCATCAGCTATTACTGCCACCTTAGGAGGATTACCACTCAGGTACGAGATCCTCATCATGAAGATACCCGAGGTGTCTTTGGAGGGTGCCCACCTTCAGCAGAAGGAGGGGTAGGGTTACTGTGCCAAAACCCTGTAGAGCCAACGATGGACAATAAGTATATACGTACAAAGGTATAGACTTCTAATAATTCAACACCAAGTACCTCAAGCTTCCTAAGAACCAACCAAGTTTAAAAAGCAGTAGACCAAAAAAGGCTACCAATCGACTCACAACATATCCCCTGCAAAAACCAGAGTTAAAATTCTGCAATAACTTTACTTAATCTCCATTCCATGAAGATAAACTACAGTATTGCAAATACAAGATTACCAAGCCACTGAGTGATTTCAGCATCTTATCCAAAGTTAAGTTCTTTTCAGATTTTAAAAGTTGTAGCCACTGCTAGCATGTCAAGTGGCTTACCTTCCATTAAGGAGATAAATTGGCATGAGAGTCCTTAACCAAAGTCCTAATGAAAAGGACATTACATTCCTACTCTTCGGAAGGCCTGGTTTCCGAATCGCTATACACAGAACTTTTACATCAGGTTTAATCCTTTTAGTGCAATACCAACAATTCTTGAAGTCCTTACTGGACCCCCATGGGGTCAAGTTCTTCATGCCCTAGTGACACCAGGCTAGGTAAAGATACTGTTGTAGGTAAGGGCCTAGCCCAAAACCATACTTAGCCTAAATTAAGACAAAAATAATTTCCTTGCTTTTAGCAAAGCCTACCTTAACTGAAAAAGCATGTAGCTTTCTCACTCTTTAGTAGTAGCTAAGGCAACTGTGAAATTTCCATAGAAACTACGTTACAAGGAGCTTGTTCCAAAACAGTTCAAACGGAAGACAACATAAAGAACTGAAGAACCACATACAGATTCCAAGGTAAAGCACTTATCAAGAGACTTTGGGAAACTCCACCTTTACACCTTGGTAGGTATCTAGATGTCTTTGTCCTCAGACAAGGCTATAGCTAAAGCCAACATGGTGCTGTAGCCTTGAAGGCTCCTACCAAGAAATTTTCTCATGCCTGAGGAACAAAAGAAACCTGACATGTTGTTTATATAGGTATCGGTGCTGGAAAAAAAACCCTTAATGTGGGACCATGACTTCCACCCTGACTACTGGTGTTGGAAGAATCTGTAAGGGCGTCAAACCGCCTCTCCATTCTTTTATTTTGCTCCTCATATGTTACATTAATCACACATCATATATTTACTTGTTATTATTTCCAGATTCTTTATGTATCTCATCGTATGCATCATTGTACAGCCTTTCCGCCGATATATATATCTGCCTTTTACATGTTCTGTAACGCATTATATATGTCTTCTTATGCCTATTAACAAACAATTTCTGTATGGACGAAGCGGGGGGGCCTCAGGTCGCCTGCTACCTTTCCGTCCACTTGTCGCATTATAAACACCTGTCGAGAATAATAGAGAATCAGTCTTTCACTTCTGACATTTCTTGAACCTCACAAATCAATTACAGTACAGTACAGTATTAGATTCTCTCTGAGCACTGATAATGGCATTACTGCAAGATCCCACTTTGAGCTCCCAGAACCATGCACCATCCCACGCAGTCATTGTAGCTTGTGGGATTGTGATGAAACCTTTCATCTCTTGGCTCCTTGCATCCACCACTCAAAGGAACAGGAAACCCAGCTTTCCCTGGTCACCTGGGGTAATCAACACCAAGAGACAACTTACAATCCCCTAACACACTGATTGCTTCCTGAAACACAGCAAAAGGAGTTAGTTAGTTATAAATGATTTGTTTAACCAGACCTCTGAACTCTTTTAGGGTTCTTCTCGGGCTGGGAAAAGAATGGGGGAAAGAGTACATAAAAAAATTAAGTAGTTAACTAAATAAATAAATAATAACAAAGGGGGAGTTAGAAAAAAACAATCAGAGAAAAAAAAAGGGGGGAAGATTATATTTTTACTTATCAATTTAATTTTGTTTAGGAAAAAGAATGATATTATTAATTGAAAAGTTATTACCTTCTGCTAGAATATCCTTTATTGATTTATTTTGTAAATAAGCCTTTCTTTCATGATGCCATCTGGGACAGTCAATCAAGATGTGTTTGATTGTTACTGGATTCAGTTACATCTTTCACAAGTTATTGGGTTTGTGTGCGGAGTTGACATCAGATGACCATGCAGTCTGGATGTCCTATTCTGAGTCTTGTTAAATAACCTCATTGATTCTTTGCTTGTGGGTAGAAGAATGCCATTTTTAACTTCGTTCTTAATTTGTTTTAGTTTGTTTTGTGGGGGGTATATTTGTTCAATCATTTTGCCAATCCCTATAAATTAAGGGTTTAACAGCAAAAGGAGGAAAAACATTAAAGTCTAGACCTAACCAGGGAACAGCTTAGTGTCCACTGCCCAAGCTAGAGGATTATGCACTGGTGAACAAAAAACTGGCAAAAATATAAAAAAATTCCACTTGGTCTCAAACAGGTCTGCACCTCTGGACGTTGAGCCCTTGCTGTTGCTACTACTTTCTCAGTGGCTGAGTACAACCACTAAAACTTTCATACCGCATAATTACTTCCAGTAAGGTAATAACTCCGGATAAGGTTATTTGTTAATTTTACCAAACACGTAAGGAAAAAAGGGCAGTGCCCTTAGACATCACAGTATTGATTCATCCTTATGCATAAAATGAGTGTCTTCTCTAACAGCCTTAATCTCTTTTAAGTAAACTCTAATTGCCCTTATAAGGTCCAGTCTGCATTTAACAACCTTGAGAAGGGAAAGGCCTCAATATAGTTATTTTTGCTCTCAGCCTAGATCAAGAACAAAAGATTATCATCTTCATGCAAATGCCAGCATTCCACATTTGGAATTCTCTTACCCTTTCACAGGTCTTAGGGCTATCAAGCGAGGGTTTAATTGCTTCAAGAGGCTTTTACTAGACTCAAACAGCTTTGGAATCAAAAACTAAACCCCATCAAGGTTCCCAAAAAGTTATGGTGCACCAGGCACCTTAATTCCACACAACACAAAGACCTCCTGGGGTCCAGGTTATAAGCAATGTCTAGTTGAGCATTACCTAAAACGCAGGCAAACATAGATTTAAAATCTCTAACAGCTGGAACTGACAGCATTTAGAGTACCTTGGAAACTAAAGAACTTAATGAAGTTGCCTGTAGGGGTGCATGCCTAGGAAATACCTCCAGCCCAACTTCAGAAGAAAGTAACCACTGCCTCCAAAAACATTGATACAGTTAAACCTCTTGCAAACTTTAGGTTAGATTTTCAGTTCACACCAGAAAAACATGATGCTAGAGACTGCAAGGACACAGTGCCCAAGTTTGGTAACTGTATGAATACCTTACCTATGTAGTAAGCCATGGCAGTTAAGCTTTGGAATTGCACATCAATTCTTCTGTATATATCTTGTGCACTCTAACCGAGCTCCGCCAAGGGATGAGAAGCCCAGCAATTCCTGGCTTTCCAAAGTATACTTGTTACTGTTATCAATTTACTTCTACTCTCAAAAGATACATATTCGTAAACTCTGAGGGAATGTCTTTGGCTGCCAGCTTCCGCCACTCATAGTAGTGTTAGGATTGAACTGCTTCATGAAAGTACTGGCATCATCAAACTGTGCAAGCTTGTCACCAAGGCTCTTTGATATTTGACATACCTTATGAGATTCTGACCCTTCTTTCCTGGTACCTTACTGTAATGCTACTTCCTCCTGTTAAAGAATTATCAATCCCTTATTTATTGGCATCTGTGTCACTCCAGTAATTTAGCAACATCCTCTTTGTCCATCCTTGTGCAAAAATCTCATGTCCTCCTGGATGTTATCAGAAGAGAAGCCCGTGCACTTGAGGATTCTCGTAGGGCCAAGCTGCTCTTTATGTGCCAGTGACAGTACAAACCGAGTGCTTAAATGATCCTTAATTCAAGGGTTGAATGAGAAAGGTAATGCTAGCAGGCAAAAACACCTCAATATTGTGACAATTGAAACAGGATGAAGCGAGTACTATCAATGAGGAAAAGGAATCTGAGAAAACTACTCTATCTGGTGTAATCCCAAGGGCAGAAAAACATGGCAAATCATGTAGTTAAGGTTGATGGGCGTAGTCACCCATGCTCTCATGCTCCAAGTAGGACTCGCAGATTAACAAAGCTGCACCTTAAGAAATGCATTCAGTGTTCCTGTATTCTCTTGGCTGTAAATTTATTGCAACATTAATTTCACATTACCAGTACTGGTAAGCACAGCAAGGGTGATAATGGTCCTTTGGTAGCCTTTGCACTCTCTTGTATTTTTCAACATAGACAAAAATCTTGTTTTTCATCTTACAGAAGAGGCCTATCCCATCCAGGGTTGACTTATTTGGTGCTGAAACAAGTCATATATTTGTTGATTCAGGATCTCCACATACACCTAAGTAGCCTTCTCCTTCAACATGCAACTTCCTTGGATGTTTTTAAAAGCTAAATATCAGCTCTCTCTCTCTCTCTCTCTCTCTCTCTCAAACCTCTTGTACCAACTGCAATTTGTAGCAGATGTGGCTTTGTGGTTTGGTTCTCCAGCTCCATCCTTCAGATCAATAATAAGATTTTCATAGCTGACCATCTGGGTAGATTAGCTGGCCAGCCCTGGGTTCAAATTCTGGAAGTAGATGAAATGGGGCTTCTCCAACTCCTCGATGACTGGGTCACATATCTTCATGAAGTAAGGAAGATAAGAGTGCTTTAGCAATGCTCTTGGCACCAAACCCAATTTCACTTCATGAGCTGTTCTCTTGCAAATGTTCTTTGGTTTTGAAGCCTCACCACACACACTGCACTATGACTGGTACTTAAGTGTTCATGCCATTCATATTACAAATACTTACAATCACACAGTACACTAACTTCACAGACTGCAACAGTTCAGAATTGACTTGAAAATTCAGAACCAATAACAGTTCAGAACTGACTTGAAAATTCAGAACCAATTTAGCCATTCAAATTTACAAAGACATGGTTCACTGCCATAATGAAAGAGATCATAGTATGAGGGTAAGTATCCTCACTTATGAATGCTGGATGCTAACTGATATCATGAATGGCCCATGCACAAGTCATCTAAACGATATGCACAGAAATTCAGTTTATTTCCTAGCAAGACAATACAGTCTACTCTGTCCCCTCTAAAGTGGGATTTTTAAAAAGTGCTGGCACAGACATATTACAACAAGTTTCTGGTTGGAGATATTCAGCAAATTTCTGGTTAGGACACTAACTTTAAACAATTCCTCTATAAAGCAAATATCATACAGGCATAAATATGTAAGAATGATCCTTGCCATCAAAGGAATGGTAAGAGGTCTATACCTAACGCAAACTAATGCAGTTATATAACAAAGGATGAAGGAAAAAACTATGGTTTACATAATATATTGAACTAAACAATTATACAAAATTCCTTAAGAACAGTTGCAGTCTCAGACAAAATTCTCTGATTTCATGAAATTTTTTTTCATAAATCAATTAGATGAAGACTACACCATACTTCAGTGCTATATTGTTTGACCAAATGCAATCCAGGAAAAATAAACCTTGACCTTCATTTTATGAAAAACTGCCTATCAACACATTTGGACATCCATCATTAATTCAAATAACTCAGATATACTCGGTAATGTGTCATAGATAGTAGAATGGTGTACAGTCAGGGCATGTGCAGCAGCTGTAGTCTGAGAGACTGAGAAGGGGTGAAAGGAACAAATAATGTTAGCTGGGTGACTGAATGCGTAAGATAAAAGTGCAGTAGGAGAAAAGTTGTGATAATGAATGTGTATAGGCCAGGATTTGAAGATGAATGCAAATGAAAGAGAAGCCTTATTGGCTTTGGTAACAAGGAATTGGTTGTGCAAGGCAGGTTAAAGGTAAAGGTAGGCGCCCCCCCCCCACACACACACACACTATTGTAGAATTATTGATGTACTACCAGAAGGATTTCCACAAGAATAGGCACAGAAAGCTCACCAGCAGTGCATGAAACACCTTACACACAGTGCTATTTACCTCTTACACAAACACTCTTTTTTTCCTATGTTCAGGCCTCTTCTTTCCACTCATTATAAATATATATACTTGCATATATACTCATTATAAATATATATACTTGCAATACAAAATTCATTCAAGCTAAAAAATGCAATAACAAACAAGCCCTTTTGCTTGCTACCTTTTAGCAGCAAGCAAAGCAAGAGCCAGTTTATATTTCAGTATACTGTATATAAAACTGATTCATATCCAGTCAGTATTAAAATACGTACCTCAAGGCTAAATTTTCACTTTTCTAAAAGTAGCATAATATTCAAAATCCTAATGTGAAAGAAAAATCGGTAAGTATACTTAAGACAGAGGAGAGTTTTTGCAGACTAAACTGCAGCATTATTCACATGACAACTAATGTCCCCTTTTGCACTGTTTACTTACTTTTAACTATTCCTCACTTCCATCTGCTCTCATCATGCTTAAATGGCTAATTATTTTTTACTTTTTCCAGCAGCACCTGCTTAATTTTCATTAAGAACTAATCATCTGGGCTAACCCCGTCTAAAATTTTATTCAGCGGGCCAGTTAATGTACAATATAATAAAAAATAAGTTGATAAAGCAAATAACCACCACCACCAACACCAAAGCCATTGCTGATAAAGAATTTTTAGAATTCAGATGAGCACACTTTAATCTAACATCTGTGGGAGTATTAGTGCAAACAAATGCCATATTCATAACGAAGCTATCAGTGTTCACTCTTCCTACATTATATTCTCTACCAGCTTACATGTACAACCATAAAGAACATGTGTTCAAATATCTACCTTGCTAGTCAGTTTTTACAAATCTGCAATTTACTGTTAAAACATGCAGGTAAGATATTTGTTGCTGTCTTACAGCAGAGGAACTTACTACTTAATTCACAAGATTTATGAAACAAGTAGATAAATACTTTATACAGTATATAGTGCTTCTCATGGGGGTATCATTACAGCTCACAAAAAATCTTATTTATTGATTACTACACTGTACATGTAATCCACCCATGGTTAAGGGATATGAAATTGTCCCTAACAATACATCAGATTTCATTAAATATTTCCTGACAAGATCTCTTCCACTTTAAATCATGCTAAGTAGAAACTGATCTCCTAGAATATTTTCAAAAGACATAAATGAAATTCATATAATAATTACAATTAGGGATGGATGCATGGGATTTTGCGACACCAGGTTTAATAAATTATCAAAATCAAATACTTTCAAACATCATTTACATTCTAAAGTACTTTCCCATGTAAAGGGATACCTCCCTTTCACAAAACTCCTGTATTTCTACACTTCCAAAATTCCTCAAGGTCGGAGAAAAAATGACAACTGATGCACAAATTTTACAGGAGATTGTTCCAGGGTTCCCAAGAAATTGCTGCAATCTACACAATACTAATTAAACCTGGAGATTGCTTGATAATCAAAGGATAATGAAGAAATCTATCAACAATCCAGGAAACTTCCCAGATACCCAAAAATCAATGAAACAAGCAAAACAGATCATACTGGATATCTACAGAAATGGATGATGTTTATAATAAGCAAAGTTATTTCCGGGGTTCCTACAAGTGGCTGAAACCTAGTGTAAAAACTGAATAAAGTTTCAGGGGCTTGAATACTGTACAGTATTGGTAAAATCTATCAACCTAATACAGTTAATTGTTCAAAATTCTTAGATTACGGAAATTTATAAACAACAATGTCCACCAGATATATAAATCTAAGTAAGGCACCTCTTGCAGGAAATGACTAAATTATAAATCCACATTACAGTAACTTATTTACTATTACAAGGCATAGAAATGCGTCCACTCCCAGCTTTAATCAATTAAAAAACTGTCCTATTTGGTACAGGATACATAAAGCCCGTGACAAACATTTCTCACTTGTATCTACTAAATAGTTAACAGTTTTATCTCTGGGACACACCCAAACATTAGATGGTTTTAAAATGCAATAAGAGGTATTTATTAACTTCAAACTGCAAAGTGGCATCTAATAACTCATTCTTACTTTACAAACAAAAATTACATTTCATTAAAAAACAAGAAGGCTACATAAACAGGCATCTTTCAGAAGCACGAAGTAAAAACCAAGCACCATAAAAAAAAAAAGTTTAAGAGTAAACAAAGAAAATCAGCTACTGTATTGCAAATAAGTCAATGATTTCAAACTACAGCAATCATATGCATCAAAACAAAAGACTTAAAATCCTTCCAATAATTATATTTCAAAATGTATACCATCATGGATTACACAACTGTACACTAATCTAAATACATTATCAAGGGTACACATGCAAATTACTCTACTTACAAAAAAGTTAAGTATACCTTAGTTTAACCATACCACTGAGCTGATTAACAGCTCTCCTAGGGCTGGCCCCAAGGATTAGACTTATTTTACGTGGCTAAGAACCAATTGGTTACCTAGCAACGGGACCTACAGCTTATTGTGAAATCCGAACCACATTATACCGAGAAACGAATTTCTATCACCAGAAATAAATTCCTCTAATTCTTCATTGGCCGGCCAGAGACTCGAACTCGGGTCTAGCAGAGTGCTACCCGAGAACAACTACTCTACATACAAAATATTACCAAGGATGCAAACTTGCAAACAACTGCATCACTAGCACAATATTTTTGTAATAAGCTACATCAGAAGCATAATGTTTTTAAAGCAAAATTACCACCAGTATTAACATTTCTTTTCCTCTACATCCTCATCTTTCTTACAACAATCCACTCACATCCATTCATAGCCGTTTCTGCTAATTTTGTATTGTGACGTTTCTTGCTATACAATGCATTACACAGATTACACATTAAAATATACAGCAGAAACCCCAATACAGTATTATTTAGGACCAAGGTTTCACTGGATAATAGATATCACTTGCTACTTACCAAACCTTGGATGAAATGGCTAAAAATAGATACAGTTCAACAACGTTCACCTGAAGCATTTCATGTTGAAAGTGTGGATGCTAATTCAACGATATGAGTGAAAGAGAGAGATCAGAGGGCAATGTGGTCATCATTCACTGTGAATGATTCAAACTGGCCTAAGCTATTTTAGTGCATGTCACCCTTGTTTTTCCTGCATCTTTGTAATTGGTCTGAATCTGTATCATCCCTTTGGTATTGTGCTGAAACAATCTAAATCTTTTTTTTAAAACAATTAACAATTATCTGTGAATGCTATAAAAAATAAACATCAATCATTGCCAAAGTACAACACGTTGCACCTCAAGACTGCAAAGTCTGCTATCTTTAAATATCATGTGCATCCATCATGACTGTACCTTGACAAATCTGTTGCTGGCTTATTTAGGTACATTTAAAAACATTTATATCCTTTAAATGGTATGTTAATAATTATTGTGAAATAAATTTAAGTCTTTTATTATCCAAATTACATACCTTACTAAAGTTCACGTGTGAAATCTGTCTTCAATATTATGTTGAAGATGTAACACAATGGTGATTAGTGCTGTAATACTTAGGTAATGAAATTATCTGAGACATTACTTAACATAATTGCACAGTAGGTTTTCTTTTGTTGTTGTTGAATTCAGCATCAGAGCAAACAAACCATAAAACTGACCTCAACACTCCATCATCAAATATCTGACAATGAAAAAATACAAAAGTTATAAAACAATAAAAAAAAACACTCACGGCAATTAGGCTATATTACATTTCTCTGGGAAATGATAATACTGTGCAATATTATGAAAAATATTTAGTAGAACTCGATTATATATTCTGGGTAGTACTCTCCTTTCTCGTATTTCACGAATACTGTAGGTGCTGTGATATTATCAACAGTAGTGTCATAAAGAGCACCAGTATTGGGATTAGGTGGCGGACGAGTATAGGAAGAATTTCCTTCAGTCACCATCCCGATAATAACTTGAGCCAGAAACATGTGGATTCGTCCAAAATCATCTGGCCTGCAGTACGTACGGCCAACTGCAGCACTGTAAAAAAAAACATTTATACATGTACAGTGCACAGTGAGGCTATAAAAGTATATGTATATATGTAGGTATAGGCGTAAAATAAATTAAATAGTATATATATATATATATATATATATATATATATATATATATATATATATATATATATATATATATATATATATATATATATATATATATATATATATATATATACAGTCAACCTCTGCTATTTGTGGCCTCACACTTCGGCTTCACCGATTTGCGGATTTTTCTGTGGAACTTATACCCAAATTATTCACAATAAATTCAGCAATTCACCAACTTTTTTGTTGAGAAATATTCACTGAGTAGTGTATTTTGATGTTATTTTCATGACTAAATACATTTTTGGTGATAAAAACATGATTTACTAATTTTCAGATATTAATATTAAAGTAAACACAGCATATCATATTTTTTTTTTTTTCATGCATTTCAATACATACTGAACTTGTGAATTCCTAGTGTTTTTCCTAATGTTTCCCTGTTCTGTAAAAAGAAAATAGGACAACCTCAATACTCTAACAGAGAAAAGGCCCTGACTGAATGTAGGGGGAGAGATGAGTTCAGGTTTCACACTTAGCTGTAAGCCATATATTTTTAAGGGTAATGTTGTAAAATGACTTTGAAATGATATTAAAGTGTTTTAGGATGATAGTTTAAGGTATATTTGGTGTAGGATGAGAGTTTAAGGTGTACACTTGGTGTCTGAACCATTAAATGGACAGTTATAAATGTTTTTACAGGTAGTCTTTGGTGTCTGACCTGTTTAAATGTGCAGTTATAAGAGTTTTTTGGGGGGTGTCAACTGTGTATATTATATATTATAATTATATATTATATATTATATATTATATATTATATATTATATATTATATATTATATATTATATATTATATATTATATATTATATATTATATATTATATATTATATATTATATATTATATATTATATATTATATATTATATATATATATTATATATTATATATTATATATTATATATTATATATTATATATTATATATTATATATTATATATTATATATTATATATTATATATTATATATTATATATTATATATTATATATTAATTATAATTATAATTATAATTATAATTATATATTATATATTATATATTATATATTATATATTATATATTATATATTATATATTATATATTATATATATATATTATATATTATATATAATATATATATAATATATAATATATAATATATAATATATATTATATGTAATATTATATATTATATATAATATATATTATATATATATATATATATATATATATATATATATATATATATATATATATATATATATATATATATATATATTATATATATATATATATATATATATATTATATATTATATATATATATATATATATATATATATATATTATATATTATATATTATATATTATATATATATATATATATATATATATATATATATATATATATATATATATATATATATATATATATATATATATATATATATATATATATATATATATATATATATATATGCAATCGTTGAGCTTTTAGTATGGTCCTACCAAACCAGCAGTATCAACAAACCACATATTTTCCAAGTGACTGTTTTTCCTGAGACAGCTAACAGTAACATATTTCAATACATTGATTTAAGTGACACTGTAACCCCAATAAGTGGATCTGATCTCTATTCAGCCAACTTCTTGCCAAAGAGCACTGTCACCTATGATTTGTCCTTGTACAAAAACGTAAATTTCTACAAAAAAAAAAAAAAGTTTCATGAACACAATCCATTTTTATTCTTAATTTCCCCTTCCACAAACAGGTGGTGATGATGCTTCAGAGCAAAGCTGCAGATGGAATAAGAAGTACGAAAGGAGGGGGTATCTAACCAAACTTCACTGCAAGGTCATACTTACAAATAACTGTTCATCCACTTCAATAAAGCTAATTCTTTTACAAAGTTATTTCAATGCACAGGTATTTTCATTGGGTAATTTTCTGAGTGCACTGTTGCACTTTCCTATTTTCAACAATGCCTAATGGAAGGAGGAATCTGCTGTGAAACTCTGGATATGGAACCATCTTACTTCTGAAAAAACATGAGCACAACCAAAACTTACCACTCACGAAAGATGGGTCTCACTCTTCTGTCAACGGAATTTCGGGAGAACTGTCTACTATCGACAAGGCCTTCTAGTCAACACTTTCCATTGTAGTCATTTTATTACAGATCTGTTCATAATCCTGTTTTCCTGCCTTCTACATTTTACCTCTATAGTTACACAGATAGCATAAGACTTTTGTTTTACCAGAGTTGATAAAAACCAAAATGCAAAGGACAGTACTTTTGTAATGCAGAATAATAAATATATACAGAAATAATTCATCTCTGTCACTTATAAGGAAATTATCAAGGTACATACTGTACTTACCTATTGGAAAAATAAGTGCCTTGGCCAAAATCTTGATTGCTGGTATCATTCTGACGCCAGTCGAAATTCTCCTTACAAATAACGTCCGTGTCTTTTGGATTGACACCATGGAAAAGTTTCTGCATATTTAGCTGATTCTCATCATACCTGACAAAACCAGAAAGTATGTGCTAGGTATATAAGTCTAATTTTGTTACATATTAAATGTCCAGAATTTTCCTAAAAAAAAAAAAAGAAAAAAACTTTATGCATACATACAAAACAAGATTTCACTTGTATATGAGCGCACATTCAAGTTAAAATCGCTTTACTTTAAGAGGCCGCTTGCAGTTCGTCCTCTAGGCAAAAGTTCAGAATCCTCAGTACCTACGGTAAAAACCACTTTTATCACCATACCACAAATACTTACATCTTTGGTTGTATACTTTTTGGTGTTACATCATGTATCAAAGATCTCTCTCAAGATTACAAGTTTTAATTGAAATTACTATTTATTTATAGAACACCCATGAAAATGATTTCTCACTCCTATTCAGATCATGCATATTAAGACTTATATATTAAAAGTTAAAATATACTGTGCCAATTTCAGTAACCAGAGAGATAATTACCTCCTGGAAAGTTCTTCCTTTCTGAGGTGCAACAAGCGCCACAAGTACGGATTTTGAAGTCTCTTTATAGAGACAATAAAGGCTGTGGGGAGTGTGAGACGTACTCTAGTTGCCACTTCCAGGTACTCATTACTGTCTGCATCTAGCGGCACCAGCAAGTGGGTCTGATCAGCTGGCATGGGACTCCAGTGAGAAGGCAACGATGATCTTTGATCGTCAGCGTCAGCAGGTTTCCTCTGATACGTAAGCCCAGCTGGCCTTCGTCTAATTTCCCTTTCCTCATCTGTCACCATGTTCACCTGTACCATTCTAGAAAATTCAAGTTTAAACTTACTCTCACCAGTGCATATCAACATACTCGATGACGGATCAGACAAATACAGCTTCTCCACATCCTCGCAGGAGGCGTTTCCTATAAAGTTTGCCTTCCCAAACTGAATCCATTTTCCTTGCTCATCTTGACAGTACCATTCAAACACCGTGGCTTTCGGGTGTTGGAAGAGGACAGACGACTGTGTTGATAAGCGTCGAATTTTCAGAGTTGCGTCACTTCTTGTTATTGTCATAGTTCGGAAATCTGCTTTCCAGGAATTAGTTCCTACCACATTCATCAGTTCTTTAGCGTGGTCTTCTACTTTACTCTTGTCGAGGGCTGGCACCTCAGTGGACGCCTGATGTACATCCCGATAAGCACTTTCTAATTTCTTCGACTGAAAGACACGAAGATTGTACCATTTCTTATCCTTTTCAACTTGCCAATGGAATAGACTTTTAGAATGAAGATATTTGCATCCTTTTTTCTCATTTATGCATTTATTATCTACTGAGAAAACACATATTTCAGGAACTACAACATCGCCTATCAAATCGGTAGATTTTACTGTCTTCGATTTGTTTATCTTATTAGCTTTTTTCTTGGATGTCGACGGTCTATCTTTTTTATTCTCATCTTCAGAATCTTCCGAATGATCTGTATCACTGCCGTCATCTGGTAAGCTGTCTGGTCCACAAGCAGCTTTCTCGTCCTCCTCCTCCTTCTTCTTCTTCTTCTTTTTAGGCGTGTCTTTTTCACTGGAATCCTTCCCGACAGACGCACCCATCGACGATATTAAAAGTAACAGAATATCACGAGGACTTTCATTCAGTGAAACTCCAGATGCCTTCAAGAGTGAGCTGCACTGTTTGTCAATTATATTATGATTAAGAGAGCAGCCTTTCACACTACACTTTCCAGAACCTAAAACATAAGTCTTACAAATATGTAACCATCTACAAGAGTCATTTTTGCATCCTTGGTCACTGTTGTAGTTTTGACACACCCTGGGTTTAAAGTTAACCTTAAACAATTTCTTCATAACTTGGTGCAATATGTCTCTCTGAATCAAGTCCAAATAGAATTTAGAGAGAATTTTACTGTTGTGGTTGGTGTCCCACCGATGTCCATATTCACAGTTTGTTCCTGAATTGCAATATTCTGTAACGTAGGTTTTGCATATGTGGAGTTTCTCACAAGTGTCCTTGGCATTACAACTGTCCTCTGTGAAATAGTCAGCGCACAAAGAGACCTTGGGGACAAGCTCAATCATGGCATCTTTTCCTTTGCCCATTATAGCAAATAAATCTTTCCGTGAACGGGCGCATCTGATAACCTCATCTGAATGTCTGTCAACATGGCGTCCAATTGTTTCTGCTTTCTCATAGTGTCCTCGAAATATGGCAAGGGTTTTCACTAGTGTGTCTACTCTCAAATCCGACTGCGCAGGTCTCTTTTTATCTGGTGCCTGGTCAGTGTTTGGCTTCTTTTCTGCTTCTACGCTTTCAAAACGAGGAACAACATGAGGTTCCAGAACTCCAACAGATTCTTCATAAGATGGTGGCGGCGGCCTATCAGGGTAATACAGGTGGTTTAGTAACGGAGGCCTGTTTCCCTGTACATTAAGTGGCCTTGTATCACATATACTTCCGTAAGGTGGAGCTCCCTGTGATGCAAAGGAATGCCCAACTTGAAAAAGACTGGGAGGAGGTTGCTGAGCGTGCTGGGAGCGGACAGGACGAGGCTGATGTACAGTAATGTTTGTGTGATAAGGAGTTGGATGAAAGGCTGGTTGTTGATACTGCCGATTACCTAAAGCACTGTTTTTATCATAACCACCTCCTAGAGAGGGACTTTTGCCTCTTGCTTTGGGGTATGGCTGTTCTCTGGAACTGGCTAAGTTAACCATTGACGTACTTTTCCGCGTATCCTGTAATTTGGAATAAATACAACCTAAGTTAGTGACTTGATTATTCAAAAAAAAGATGCTATTTTGTCTGTATACAGTTACAAAAGAAATCACACTATTAGCACTAACTCTAAAAACATCATTACATTAAAGTTATCAAAACAGGGTGTATATCCTCAAATTTGCAATTCTGCCAGGTTTTCTTCAAACAATTACAGGAAATTAAAAAGTTTCAAAAACACAATGTTCATACTTTTAAATACAAGTTGTTAACATATTACCTAGATAAAAATTGTTTTGTAGCCAGACAATGGAGAAGGCTACAAACTCCACCCCCTCCCCCCTCCCCACATAAGTTCTAGCCTCCTGACAAATCCAAGACTGAGAAAACTGGCTCTCACACAATAATGCAGGATCCGTTTTTGAGCAGCACATTCAATATGGAGGTAAGCTTCATGGCTCCAGATGCCCCCTTAAGTGAGTGCTCACATGCCTTTAAAACTGCATAAAGTGAATGACTACGAACACATCACATCCATGACAATTCTCAACCTTTGGCTTCATACGTAAGAACCAATTCATTTTTGGCCATCACTATCCAAGTGACAGGTATCCAATCTACAGGAGGGCTGAGATTCAACATACAACTGATGAAAAAGCGGCCTCCAACAACATACTCTCTCTTTTCACTGCTTACCTTATTCAGCTACTTCTGATGTGGAAGGTAATGAAGGTTTCATATCTTTTCTGAAGTTTCTCACCCATCCCTTGCTCTTTTCTCTCCTACCCTGAGTTGTTACTCCTTCAACTACCAACTGTGATCTTGAGAATACAGTACGTATACCCGAAGTAGAGCAAGAGGCTTACTCAACTCGTACCCCTACCATTTCTCTACCTACCAAAGATACCTGTTTAATAGTTTTAACTAGCTATCACCAATAACAGAGAAATTTGCTGGCTACAGCTTTCTGTAAATGAAGTTACAAAATAGCTCAAAGACAAAAAAAAAAAAAATGGAATATGCACCAAGTAATCTCTAGTGATACACACACCAACCGGCAACATTAATAAATTCACATGCTCGTGACATTTTGTTAATAATGCAGACAACGAAATAATAACAAAGAATATCTTATATCTACCTACTTGCAATCTCTGATTTAACAATGAATATTTACTAGGCAGAAGAAAATCCAGGTCCATGAAGAGCTACACATAAATCAGTCATGTTTTCTACAGTTTTATCAGATGAGAGGTTCTCACTCAATGTAACTGCTTCCTCGTTCACTTTAAATTTGATTTTCACATACTACTGTACAGCATTAGTCAACTCAAACACGAGTCTGAATAAATGTACTAAGGTTTCTCATTTGAATGAGCACCTTAAAGCATCAACATAACGGTTTACGGGACATACAGGCAGTACCCAAGTTACAGCGGAGGTTCTGTTCCAGTGGCATGCCGTAGCAAAATGCTGTAACTCAGAACATCAGCGCCTACGGCGCTTACAGCACCGTAATCCGAGTTATGGCACCACAACTTTAGGGTTTCGGCACCGTAACTCTGGAACATCAGCCGTAACCTGGAACCAATTTTTTGATGAATATATTGAAAAAAAGTGCCATGCGTACGGAACGCCGTAAGTCAGAGCCACTGTAACCCGGGGACTATCTGTACATGGATGCCTTACAATCGTTAAGTAAAAAAAAATAATGTTTGCAAGTCTATGATAAATGTTGTGAAGACTCACACTGGGAAAGAGCCTGGAAGACTTGTATTTCTTCTTGCCCAGAATAATAGGGTCGATCCCTTGCAAGAATATGGAATTGAAAAGAAAGCCACTACTACATTTGTTACTAATCAGTCACTGGATTTTCTCCTAGAAATACTTGACCACAAGAATAACATGAATGAATATTTTTCTTAACTGATACTCAGCAATGCTCACAATAATTAACTTCCTTCATAACAGCCACAGTTTTTTTGTAACTTTCAAAACAGAACACTCTTCTATAAAAAAAATCTACAGAATGGATTAAACGGAAAATAAAAGCAGCACAATACCTTCTCTCCTCCTTGGGGTTTCTTCTTTTTCTTGTTCTCGCTCACCTCAACTGGAAAATTTTATTTACAGTTACTCGACATATTAAAACTAGTTAACAAACCAAACCCCACATATACAAAAAAAAAAGTTAAATACCTCACTAACTGCTAACACGGTAATAAAAAAAATGTGTAAAATTTTAAAAAATCATCATATAGGAACTGACAAAATTGGTGGTGGAGCAGAATAGAAATAAAAATGGTCCAAGGATCACATTCAACAATGGACTTGACCTATAAATCCTTTAAAATATTTTCCTCTGCTATGACTGAAATTTGTCCTTAATAGAGCACAAGCATGATGTTATGAATGCTAAACTAAAACTCAATTGAAGAGTTGAACTAAAACTCAATTGAAGAGTTGAACTAAAACCGATCCAGACTCCACGGAATCTTAGCTAAATTCATGTGCCCGATACAGATTCAGCGAAATCTAAACTAGAATTGTGTGCACCGATTTAGATTCAATGAAATCTAAACTAGAATCACATATATACAGATTCAATTCAATTAAATCTAAACTAGAATCGTGTGCACCGATTCAGATTCAATGACGTCCAAACAAATGTAAATAGACATTTTTTTTATATTCAATAGAAATTTACGGCACCAAATAACATAGAAAGTATAAAGGACTTGTAAACAAATTCCAGTGAATTGCAACAATGCCGCTTACTTTCTTTGTCTTCAGCATTCAAAAGCGCGTCCATTCTGCGCAATAAAAACATAGGGGAGGTTTCTTAATTATTCCTTTTGTCCCTAGGAAACCTTGTGCTTTACAATAACGTTCTCGGCAGGTTGACACATTTCCAAGAGGGTTTTAGGGGATGCTAATTCTCTCCACTTGTCATCAGGCTAAAGACCATTTTGGTTTATACCAAATGAAAGTGCTCTCGTTATGAATAATAATACTAGCAACAAGTTACAACAACATTTCTCTAACTCGTTCATAACGCAATTCCCAAGAGAAAACAATAACAAAAACTATTGAAAGCGCAATTTCACAATTGTATTGCTGAGATAAAAAAAAAACTAATATAAGATCAGAAAGGAAGTTTGAATGTATGCTAAAAATATTCTTTTAATCAAACTTATTCTTTTGAACCGTTTGCAATTACTGTACCAGAGTTATGTTGAAATTTAAATATCACACCGCTAAGTAACGCATTGATCATGATAGCTCACTAAAGGATTCAGGTCAGGTGAGGTAAAAAGTCATTCTAAGTGAATGAAAAGGAAGACGTGAGTCTAACAACTAACATAAAGGTACCAACTCGCAAGAACTTAGGGGGAACGAAAGTGGTGAGAGAATTCTGCAAGGAAACTCTAGACCAGCTCCTTAAAATACGTTATAGTTACCCAGAAACGTATTATCAGCAAGAGAATTCTACGTATATATTACTCACGTGTTTTCAGCAACATCTCTGCATTCTGGATTGATTTCTGGAGATTCTGCTTCAGGGCTGCAACATCTTTACCACCGCTACCACCACCACGTCCAGTACCCCTACCCCGCCCTCTGCTGCTTCCCCTCCCACCTCCTCCTCCTCCTCCTCCTCCTCCTCCTCCTCTACCTCCTCTGCTTTCTCCTCCACCTCGGCCGGTCATCTCGAATAACTGAAAAGGAAATCTCGTCAGGCATGCGACTTGGTTTCAGTTGATTGAGACAGTTAAGTAATTCGAGTTACTTTTCCCTCCTCAATTATACTCATGATCGCTCTTTCGCATCATCATGAAATCGATGAATACTGACTATGAAGCAAATCGCCTGGGCATCCAACGACGTGTTAGCATCTTAAAACCAACTACACTGATCGTGCTCCTCTAGCAACTTTAATCTTATCCTCAAATCACTGGATCGATTATAGTTGCGTTTTTAAGTCGATCATTTCTAAGTGAACTGTAAACAAACAAGTAGACAATGAGCTGAAATTCCTTCGGCGCAATCGAGTTTTCTGTACAGCATATAAAATGCTGTATGACACTCTCAGCCAAGGCCAAAGAAGCACTCAGCCGGCCATAGTGGCTTGTGTTGTTGCGGTGCCAGACGCACGATCATGGCTAAATTTAACCTTAGAACAAAAACTACTGAGGCTAGATGGCTGCAATTTGGTATATTTGATAATGGAAGGTGGACGATCAACGTACCAATTTGCAGCCCTCTAGCCTCAGTAGTTCTTAAGATCTGAGGACGGACAGACAAATAGTCATCTCAGAGAGTTTTCTTTTACAGAAAACTAAAATACGCCACTTTGGGAAAGGAACTCAAATCCTGAGAGGTTATATGAAGAGTCGAGAATACTAATTTTAGTTTCCAGTGGGATAATGTTGTTGATACTTTGAATATCAAGTCTGCTGGTATCAAAACACTAGAATCAAGAACAATAATGAGAAACTTTCTCTTACAACAACAGTATATTCATGAGCCAGTATGTCCACTGAACCTGGCTGTTAAAAAAAATGTTCCCAAAGCACTTTTTTGTATTTATGGAAATGATTGAATACGAAGTTTATTATAGATATGTGGTTTGTTAACAGAAGAATACAGCACTTTATGTAACGTTAGACGGACCAAAGCCAGCAAAACATCATTAGAACTAAAGGTCAAAGAATACATAGCAATCAGAATTTATGAATACGTAATAATTAAAATTAGAGATCAATTATATATGAATTATATATATATAATATATATATACACAAATATGCATTACATATACATATGTATACATGTTTGTATCTATCTATCTTTCTACAGTATATCTATATCTAATCTATCTATCTCTCTATCTATCTCTCTATCTATCTATCTATCTATCTTGTATGTATTTATGTATGTATGTATGTATGTATATATACAGTATATATTTAATCACCGCAGAAAAACTCCAAACATCCCCTTTAAATAAACAAAAACCAGAACAGTGTTATAAAAACGGAAAATAACAGAAAAAGCTTTCGTTTTATTACTTTTCATTCAATATTTTGAGCATTTCTCCATTATTTTTAAGCACTATCGTGCACAAACAGTCCGTTCATAGCCGTCAGAGAGCGAACATGAACTGGTGACCATGAACACCGAAGAGTTCAACGGTAATTAATGGAGATTCAATAGATATCGCAACCGCAAGGGCATGGAGAACACGAAGGAGGAGGGGGGGGGAGGTGAAGCGATTTTTCTGAGTAAATCTGCATTTTCAATATCGTTAGAAACAGTGATCGGGTTTGTTGCCGACAGTGTTGGTTTTCGTGAAATGCAGTTAAGGAAATACGCAAAAAAATAAATTTGAGAATAAAAGTGCTCAGAGTCAGCATTCATGAATTATAATATGCCTATAGATTGTATCGCATCTTATGGCTCAAACACTGATGCTGGAAATGTTTTGTATCGATCTTAGTCAGTCGTGTTCTGCTGGATAAGATACAGTCTGTCTATAAAATACTAATCCATGAATATTAATCCTCCTAAGCACTTTTATTCTCGATTTATTTAGTATGTTCGCTTAACTGCACATTTTACACTCAAACCCGGTATCGTCAATAATGAAAATCTTTATTGATCACTTTTTAACGCACATTAGAATATGGAGACTACTCTAAGATCAAGGAAAAATACTTGCTTTCCCACTCTTCCTTCGTGTTCCCATACGCCCTTACGGTGCGACATCTGCTGGGACTTCCATGAGTTACTTGTTTAACCGCTTCGGTGTTTCATAGTCACCGGATTCGTGTTCAATCTCTGGATGGGTAAGGGAACGGAATTGTGTGCACGATAGTACTTAAAAAATAATGGAGAAATGTCAAAATATTGAATAAAAGGCAATAAAACAAAACTTTGCCTATTATTTTCCGTTTTTATAACATTGTTCTGATTTTTGTTCATTTAAAGGGGGTGTTCAGAGTTATTTTGAGGCGACTGTGTGTGTGTGTGTACAGTGTATGTGTGTGTATATATATATATATATATATATATATATATATATATATATATATATATATATTCACATATGTATATACACAATTATATACTGGCCTTTAATAAACAACAAGGCTCTAAGTCAAGACCGACTGGGAACTTCCAGGGCCCACTAATGCGAACACGGCGGTGTTTGTAAACAACGAAGTCAGACTACCCCGATTTACCCTTTCGGCAACTTCAAATTATCTATCAATGTTAAAAGGGCATCGTATAATAAGCATCAATAACAAAACTCTCTATTATTATTGCCTTATAATAACGGTACTCTGGATAAAGCTAGTTACAAAGTGCGAGCTATAGCTCATCCTCACGTCAAATTGTGGTAATTACTTGTAATTACAGTTGTTTTGTTTACAGTGTCGATAGTTGTGACGGCAGTTAACTATTGACACAACTATCGACGCTCCAGGGGCTAACCTGTCATTAAAAATCTCTGCAGGATTTAAAGTTTGCTTTTAATACTCGGCGTATGAGACGACCCTCCTACTTTGGGGGAAGTTTTCTAAGGTTAAAAGGTCGCCTTATACGCAGGCATATACGGTGTGTGTGTGTGTGTGTGTGTGTGTGTGTGTGTGTGTGTGTGTATTATGTATTATATATATATATATATATATATATATATATATATATATATATATATATATATATAGTAGTATATATAGTATATATAGTATATATATATAGATAGATAGATAGATAGATACTATCCAGTTTAAATGAGGTCCTATTATTAATTGTATTAATGCAGAACAACTGTGTAAGTGATAAAGATTTAATGCACACAGATAAACACACACACGTATATGTATGTATGTATGTATGTATATATATATATATATATATATATATATATATATATATATATTATATATATATATATATATATATATATATATATATACTTGACCAACCTAACTGCTGCCTGGGATAAACTGAATGGCAACTGTCGAAATTTCTCTCTCTCCCACGTACATCCATTTATATATATATATATACACACATATATATATACATATATATATATAGTATATATAGATAGATAGATAGATAGATAGATAGATAGATACTATCCAGTTTAAATGAGGTCCTATTATTATGATAATTGTATTAACGCGCAAAACAACTGTGTAAGTGATAAAGTTTAATGCACACAGACAAACACACACACACTCTATATATATATATATATATATATATATATATATATATATATATATATATATATATATATATATATATATATATATATATATACTAGCTGACCAACCTGGCGCTGCCGAGGATAAACTGAATGGCAACAATAAACTTTTTCCCTCTCTCCCACGTACATCCCATTTTTATATATATTATATATATATTATTATATATATATATATACATATATATATATATATATATATATATATATATATATATATATATATATAAATAATATATATATATATATAGTCATGAAAATATTACTATATAATATAAGCTACACTTTACTCCATAAAAAGAAAAGTATTTTACAATCACACCAAGCTATCATAAAATCTGTCATGTGCCGTGCCATAAAATCTCTATAAAAAAAAAACCAGCCTTCAAATGTCCAACACTTACTAATCAGCACTAGACTTTCTTTCGAAGCCAAATTTAAGTCGGCAAAAATTCAGATAACTAATGTAATATAAACATAATTTAAATATAACAGTGTCTGATGGAAAAACTGCAAAGTAACCGATATTCACATAACAAATTGGTAAACTAGCCTAGCATTAAATATCTTACATACAACGATAACAGAAATATTTCTCCCAATGCTACCATTCACGTTAAACTAATATGGTATGGTACAAAACGGGTGCACATACAACCCCACTCGAACGCGGAGACCTACGAGGTCATTCGGTGCTGGGAATAATGTTGAAACGATTGTCAGGCGAGGGTGGGAAGAAAGATGTCAGAGAATATGAACGGAGGTACAGTAAGTGGAATGGAAGTGGTTGCACCTACCGGCCGAAGGAACGCTGCGAGGAAACCTGAGCGATCCCTACAGTGCACCGCGTGAGGTACGCTGAAGGCACTACCCCCAAAAGAATGGAAATTCCAAACATGATGTAACATACGAAAATTCAAAAACCTAAATACGACCGAGGTAATTGGCACCTCAAAGGTTCAAACGAAGATGCAATGCATTACTGCCCTGAAACAACTCTCCTCGTATTTTGTAATTTATTCAAATTTTTATATTTGTATTTATTAATTATTTTTTTCTTTTCTAGTAATTCATCTCTTCTTTCTGTATTTTTTATTACCTTCTGTTACTTCTTTCAAACGAACACCATATTCTAATAATAATAATAATAATAATAATAATAATAATAATAATACTTGATGCTAGCAGAAAACTATATTGTTCCCTTATCACAAAACCTTTAATATAATACACCGTATCCAATGACGTCAGGTAGTATGTGTCAACAAATACGACAGATAAAAGTGATACTGAACAGAGTAAAAGTTTAAACATACATCATTTAATATTCCTCATATAACACGAAAATCAAGGAAGTTTGTTGCATAGTGACGTAGGCCTATGTCTCGATGCATCTGAACAGAACGTACTACCAATCATTCTTCACCGGCAAAACCCAACAAAAATTATCTTCCACGAAATAAACAAGAACACAATTTTGGTGAAGACTAAAGTTAATAGTTTCTAAGAAAAAGAAACGAAATAAGCACTATTTAAACCTGGTGCGTAATACCTGAAGGACGAACGTATAATTCTCTCAAGTCATGAATTTTGTCAATATGGAAGTAACCACGGCACAGGAATGAAAATAAACACTGCGTAAACGCGAATCATCAACGGAATTCCGCGCATCACCATGTGACCCAGTGCACAGAGAAACATTCACGGTTATATTATAAAGATGTTATTAATTCGTGGTTGTTGGGGATTGCAACCGAGCTGTCCGCTTTTAGTAGGCGGGGCAGACTTCCTGTCTCCAGCGCCCCGCCCCCACCCATGACACACTCAAAATAACGCCGCCTACTGCGCCCACTGAAAACAAGGAACCCCTCAATTTTCGCCGAATCACTCCTACAACACAGGGGCAAGTGACGAACTCACCGACTCACACTGCCAAGCTGTGGAAGGGAATCCTCGACGCAGGTCAAAAATAAAACACAAAGACGGAGGTGGACGAATCCTAACAGTTCGAACACTTGTGATCCGTAATGACAACGCTTCCTGCGATGTTCAGCCACACAAAACGCACATGCACGGCAATGCTGATGGCTAAAATGGTCCTCGTCTCGCGTTCATGCAATCACCACCATTACTGCTTGCCGAGCCACAACACCGACAAGCAGAGCAAAATTCCCCCGTTCTCAAGCAAGCACCAAAGCACCGACGTCACACACAAACACACAAGTTGCCTCTCTGAATGCTGTGCGAGTGTGCCGGCGTGCCGTTCAGCTGCTGGATATCGAATCGTACCTCGTGATACCAACTCGCAGCGAATTCTTTCTTATCTCCCTCTCAGAGCGAAAATGTATAACGAAGCGGGAGGCGAGAGGAATGAACAGAGAGATAAGATAACTGGCGTTACTGAAACTTATTCTTCCACGTCACTCCACCCCAAGGTCACGTGACATCGAGTTATGGTGCAACCGTACAAAAGCCTTAACAATGACGGTTTTTTCTTAAATGATGAATGTCATTTTACACTGAGTATTAACTCTCCCGATTAAGCAGCCAGCGTTGCATAAGCAAACTGTATCGAACTTGTTCGGTACACCGATACTGAAGGGAAGTACATATATTCTTCAAACAAGACATCGTGTAAACAAAAACAAAATAATACTTCAAGAATATCATACTTGCCAAAAAGCAGATAAAAAAACACCTTGCAATATAATCGTTGTGATATTGCAAATTTTAGACAGAATGCACCTTTTGATAACGTGCACAAGAACGACAGGCACACTGATGGTAATTTGATCATTCAACATCTGAGTCGTCTAAATTACTTCGTCAGTAATGCTCTTGTAACACTGACATTATTTTTCTCATATAAACATCAATTTTTCCGGACATACAAAATACTTATAGTTATTATGTACAATATAATAAGTTATGTCCTGTTAGGAAGTGCAACACCAGGCATGCAACAATCAATGCAGCTAAGCAACGTTGCCGAAATTCCGTCTGCCGTGCGGGAACTTAACTCTGCGGGCGTAATCCACACGTTTGCATGTGCAGGCAGAATCCACATTGGCATTACGTCGGCAGCATTACATGCAAAGCTTGTTTGCATTTTTTTTTTCAAATAAAGAAATGAGCTCGGCTAAGCACAGCTGGCTACCAAATTTGTAGTCATACGAAAGTATGATCGTTGTGCTGTTTTGTGTATGTAAGTATGAGTGTATATACTGTGTATATATGTGTGTAATGTATATAAACCAGAAGGGGTAGAAGAAGACAAGCATGAAACATAAGACACTGTATCCTTACTGGGACGTTTCGAGACCAATGTCTCATCATCCAGGCTAAAACGAAAGATGAAAAACTGGTAAACAATAGAGCAATAGCAAATTATTTTTTGTTGACACGCAAAACACACTGAATAAAGCACAACAAAGCATGACACAACACTGAAATAAAAATTACACACTTGCTGCATGGAAAATGCACCGAAAGTAAACAAGACGTGGTTTAAGCTACGTGCTGTACAAGGGAACAGATGAAGAGTGGTTGTTCAAGGTGGAAACCAGTTTCTTTATAGCTACAGATTCTAATAGCGGAAGGTGGAGTTCATATGGACCTGATAATAATATCTTTAAATCCTTATAATTTATGTTTGCAAAATTTCACATGATTCCTAATATTAAGATAAATCTGGGTTGGATAGCTTACACCCTGTACGGAAACTAATGCCCATATGTACACATCACGTCTCACCTTTAGCAGGCGGCGCGTGTTGCCAACGTAAGTCTGCCTATTGCATCAGCAGCAAGTATAAATATAGGCAGCGCACGACTGCATTAAGGGAGGTAATCTCTTTATGACGCAACGTACCCCCATAGCCCTTGGGTTCATTAAGACAAACTTGACACATCAACAGCCGGAAAATAATTAAAAAATGCTCCTTAAGTGATGTAAAAAAAAAAAAAGACGATGTCCTCAAGAAATGAAAAATGCTTCAGATAAACTGCTAACCTATAGGTAGAGGGCAGATATAAAATGCAAACACATTTTTCGACATACTAGCACCTGAAAAGTTATCTAAATGGGGGTTCTGACGTTACAGGTGCCTGAAAGGCGGCAATGATGATGATGATGACCTTTGCATGTTCGACTTCATACATGATTGTGTACCAGACGTGAACATGACAGGTTCGACAAAGTGGTTTTCCCTGGAAATGGCATTGGACGATATGCTATCTTTTCTCGGTAACGCAAATACTGATAGCCTATCGGATATTTCAAGTCCTCCCCAAGTTAACCGTCTCTCTCTCTGATTTTCAGGCCAAATTTACGTTCTTTTCTAACAAGTTGTACTGTGCAAATAAATCAGGGATTATCGTCTTCATTTACCATTTTTAACTCACGTACGTCACATGCCTTTCTAGAAATGCGGAAACTTATTTACCAAATGCAAATACACTGAAATCGCATTCAAGTTTACTGAAATCGCAGCTACATTTAAACTGGAGTTGAAATACAAAATTTAGGCCAAATTCCAAGCGCTGGGACCTACGAGTTCATTCAGCGCTGAAACGGAAATAGAGAGTAAAATGGTTTCACAAGTGTAACAGGAGGAAACACTCGCAGTTGTATTACGAAACAACTGCTATAGGAGAGTGTGGAAAATAAGGTGGAAGAAAGAGAATGTGAACGGAGCTACAGTAAAAAGAATGAAAGGGGTTGCAGCTAGGGGCCGAAGGGACGCTGCAAATAAGTAAGTACTGTCTACAGTGCACTAAGCTACATTTAAATACATACGGCCTACGAATATATTTCCTCAACCCCCACCTAACAACACAGAAATATAAAATTCCTGAAAACAACAGCATAAAGCGCTATAATGTCTCGGACAAAATCAAAACAGTGAACTAGAATCACCTGATTTTTTGCCGAAGGCTGAACTCCAATAATCTATGTTTGGCTGTACATCCACGGGAGAACATAAAACATTCATTTTGAATTGCTACTGACTACAGCAGGATACTTGGAACTGACGTCAATTATAATAGTTTTATGACCTGTTAAAAAAAACAAACCAAAATAATGCCTTCGTAATAGCTTTGTAAATTGAGCAGATAATCCCGGTAATCACAAACAAAAAAAATCTCTTGAAAATGATCTCGGTTGTTATATTGATCAGAAACAAACCCAGTTTAAGATAACATTTATCTCTTCTCCCAGCGTTATCGGCCTTCCATCTTACTCATGTTTTACACTGTGCAAATGATAGCAGAAAATGCATATAAACTATCAACCATTATATATATATATATATATATATATATATATATATATATATATATATATATATATATATATATATATATATATATATATATATATATATATATATATATATATATATATATATATATATATATAACTATCACATACACAATTGTTCTATGCATTAGTACGATTACTTATAGGACCTCATTCAAACTGGATGGTATCTAGTGGAGATGTTTCTTCAAAAAAGTTACAAGCTTTCTAGAACAAACAGTCCTCACTGTCAAATATCCGTACAATCTGACAGATACTTTCTTGATACTATCTTGACAGATACTATCTTGAGATACTATTTTGACACAATCTCGCAGATACTATCTTGATTCTAACTTGACACATACTACCTTGACAAATACTATCTTGACACAATCTCGACAGATGCTATTTTGACACTATTGACAAATAATATTTTGACACTATCTTGACAGATACTATTTTGACACTATCTTGACAGATACTACTTTGATACTATCTTCACAGATACTATTTTTATACTATTTTGACACACTGTTTTGATCCTATCTTGACAAACTGTTCTGATCCTATCTTGACAGATACTATTTTGATACTATCTTGACAGATACTATTTTGATACTATCTTGACAGATACTATTTTGATACTATCTTGACAGATACTATTTTGATATTATCTTGACAGATACTATTTTGATACTATCCTGACAGATACTATCTTGACACAATCTCAACAGATACCATCTTGATACTATCTTGACAGATACTACCTTAACAAATACTATCTTGACAGATACTACCTTAACAAATACTATCTTGCCACAACCTTGACAGATACTATCTTGATACCATCTTGACAGATACTACTTTAACAAATACTAGGCTTGGCACTATCTTGACAGCTACAAACTTGACACAATCTCGATAGATACCATCTTGACAGATACAACCTTAACAATTACTATCTTGTCACAATCTCGACAGATACTATCTTGACAGACACTATAAAATCTTGACACCTGCTTGACAGATACTATCACAGATACTTTTGACAGATACAATCTTGACACCTGCTTGACAGATACTATCACAGATACTATCTTGATACTACTTTCTTGACAGATACTACCTTGACAAATCCCATCTTAATACTACAAATACTATCTTGACAGATAAGATTTAATACTATTTAGACATATACTATCATGACAAATACTATTTTAATACTATCTAGACATATACTATCATGACAAAACCCATCTTAATATTACATATATAATCTTAACATATACTATCTTGACATATATTATTTTAGTACTGTACTATCTAGACAAATACTATCTTCACAATTACTATCTTAATACTACAAATACTATCTTGAAAGATACAACCTTGACACTATCGTGACAGAAGATCTGAAACTGCACAGGCAGCACTAATCGGTACATGGTACCAAAATCCTCAATCTAGACATTTTTAGTTTTCTGCAACAAAAAACTATTGTGCCGGCTTTGTCTGTCCGTCCGCACTTTTTCCTGTCCGCCCTCAGATCTTAAAAACTACTGAGGCTAGAGGGCTGCAAATTGGTATGATGATCATCCACCCTCCAATCATCGCACATACCAAATTGCAGCCCTCTAGCCTCAGTAGTTTCTATTTTATTCAAGGTTAAAGTTATCCATAATTGTGCTTTTGGCAACTATGTAGGATAGGCCACCACCAGGCCGTGGTTAAAGTTTCATGGGCCGCGGCTCATACAGCATTATACTGATACTACCGGAAGATAGCTCTATTTTCGGTGGCCTTGATTATGCGCTGTAGCGGCTGTAGAGAAAACTCGATTGCGCCGAAGTTTCTTCGGCGCATTTTTTACTCGTTTATAATGAAAACTTTAATTGTTGCTATTATTGTTCAGATGAACTTTATTCACACGGAACAAGCCCACCACAGGGGCCACTGATTTGAAATTCAAGCTTCCAAAGAATGTGGCGTCCATTTGAAAGTAGGGACAGAAGGTAATAGTTAATAGAGAAAAGAGAGCGGTTACTGAAACAGAAAGAAAAGTAAATGAACAAATTAATATATAAATAGATAAAACCATGCAACGAGAACTGCTTTAGGGCAGTAATGCACTGGATCTTCGGTCTAACTTCTGAGGTTCCAATTCCACAATATTCTCAGGGTGACTGTTCCAAAGCCCAAGGAACAGAAAATGTCGTTTTAAACAATGACATCATTTATATTCTCAACAAGCCTTGGAAATTTGCCACCACATTAAAAAAAAAAAAAAAAACCAAGATATGTAAACTAGGAGAAGCATTTTAAACCCTTTAAAAAAACCTGATAAACTGATAACGCTGATGAAATGCAATTCATTTTTATCATCGATTCTGACGAAGCAATGCGATACCAGTACCTGGAACACACACGCACACAGCTGTCCGAGATATTGCTGTGGGAAGTTTCTAACCACACAGAATGTCAATAAACACTCGACATACCATGTAAACGTCACGAATTCCTAAAAGTATTGATGCCTCTGATTTAAAAGAAAAAATGGAACGCAAACATTAAATTTTGATTAACGTGAGTTAAACCCAGATTAAATGGTGAAAAAAATATGTTTTGAGATTTTGAAACACATCCAATTTCCATCCAGCCTTCACAGTTTTTAGCAAATGTACTGTGCATACTCTATTGACGTCTGCTTCAAGCAACCTGGCTATTAGACATGAAACCTGCGCCAAAACTGGGTCATCCAACCCCCCACGATAAAATCCGTATTTTCACAGTTTCCTATGTCTCCCAAAATTCAAAATCTTGCTGTCTAACGAGAGACCCCGCTTCGGTCAAATCGCCAAAACCCACACAACATTTGGCGTAATCCTGCAAGGATTGACAGACAAACAAACAAACAAACAAAAAAAACAAGCAAAATCAGAGAGAGAGAATGTCTATCTGAGAGATCTACTTCGGTAGCCACTTAATGAATTTGATAACGTAATTCAACAGCATGTAATAACGACTAAATAAAATAATCGAAGCAAATTGTGTGTGAGAGAGAGAGAGAGAGAGAGAGAGAGAGAGAGAGAGAGAGAGAGAGAGAGAGAGAGAGAGAGAGAGAGAGACTGTCTGTATACATACGAGACCCAAGAGAGAGAAAGAGCCTGTCTACATGTGAGATCCAAGAGGAGCCACGTAATGATTTTGACAACGTAATTCAATAGCGCGTAATAATGGCAAAACGTATAGATTGCTCTTTCACTGCCAGGGCATTCAACAAAACACCGGATTTAGACAGGAACCCTACGCTCGATATTCGTTTCACAAGATAGCACAGCTGTTTGCACCAGGACGCTAATCTAGTAACTAGCTGGCAACTCTCGTCCTTTCTCGGGCGGATACACGTCTCCTGACTGCCAGTCGCCGATACTTTGACGTCGGTTCGTCTGCTGTCCTCCTGTTTAACTACAGGGGAAGTGTTTAAGTATTTCTTCATGGAGTCTCTGAATTAAGACCGTAATATCGTGATTCAAGTGTTTTTCGTAACTTGCAGCTGCGCATCTGAATAAGCAGCACGTGCCAATCTGTTGGTGATCTGTCAGTGTTAGGTAAGTGCTTGACTTGACTATTTACTCAATCCTTCCGCATTGGCTTCATGCAAAAAAATTAATGATGTGGTTTTGTGTCATCGAGATCCCACGATTCTGCTAACCGGGAAAAGACGTTAAAGTGTAGCGTGAATCCGAAACAAAGTGAAAAATAAAAAAAAAAAACTTTTCCCGTCCAAGCAGAATCTGGTAGAGGAAGACTGGCGGGTTGGTATGCCTGTCTGTGCTTGAACGTGTAAGAAAACAGAGAATGTCAACAGACATCCCCTGAGGCTCTGGCGATTACTGTAGCATCTGTGATAAATAAAATAGTTGGACGTACGGTATGAGGGAAATTTGTACGTATATAAAATAGTGTACGATAAGAGTGCATCCTTCCATTTCCATCCTAGTTCTCCCACGGCAACAGGAGGCTAGGTCTAGAGTCTCTAGACCTTGACAGAATCAAGATCGATTCGGTGCTTTGGAAAGTTATATATCTATACGTTTCAGTTTCACTTTGTGGGCTTCTTCTCAAGTTGCATTGTGTGTGTGCGTGTGCGTGTGTGTGTGTATGTGTGTGATAAAATTATATATGTCTGTCGAATGAAGGATAAAGAACGAAAAAACATACACGGGGATGGTGAAACTTTAACTTAGTTACCAGAGGTATGATGTTGCATCTGTTGGGAGACGTCACAGCTGCGTAGTTAATGGCGAAGCTTTGCCACTAAAACATGTGTTAGTTAATGACTGAAATTCAGCTCTGAATAATAATAATAATAATAATAATAATAATAATAATAATAATAATAATAATAATAATAATAATAAGGGACTTTAAAGAATGCAACACGGATTTATTTGAGAGCACTGGTCTAGTGAAAGATTTTTTGATATATTGACCTTGTCACCATCAGACTTGTACATTAGATGTGGTATTAAAAAAACAGGAGGGGGAGGAGTATTGAAGGATTTCACTTTGAATAGTATACAATAAAAATACATGATAGTGTACCAGATGTTGACCTACGGGTTTAGAGGTTGATTTTTCTTTTATACACTGAACTGGGCGAGATATTTCACTGTTTTCGACAGCAATGTAAAAAAAAAAAAAAAAAAAACTCTATAGAGCCAATTCCTGGTCATACACTGCCTTACACTTAATAACATTTGTTTTTACTTGTCGGCAGTTTTATAACTTTCATTTACACTAACCTGAAGGAGTTGTTTCACTCTTCTAAACTACAACGTAAAAAAAATTCTGTTGAGTCAATATTTAAAGGTTGACTGTCTTTACATTTCCTGAATTTTTTTACATCTCTGCTTTTATCTTTATGTAAGACTCTTAATTCGAGTCCCAATTTCAGTCCTATTTGTTCCTTTCCCTCTGTTCCAAATTGTGCAGTCTTCTATATATTCTATTGTGCCCTCAATTCGCTCCATCTATGTTCTATTTGTGTCGTTCATTTTTGGTTAAAACTTAAGCTGCAAGTCTTAATTTTTCCTAACTTATGATTTTTCACCAATTTCAACAAACTATTAATAATAATAATAATAATAATAATAATAATAATAATAATAATAATAATAATAATAATAATGTCTTAACTGTCCTCTAGAAGTTAAAACGCCATTTACGTTGCCATCAGGTTTCCAACGAAGAGGAAGACCTCTGTTAGCAAAAAAAAAAAATATTAGCAAATCTGAATGCCTTTAAAATTCATAACTGAGAAATGTATAAAAAGCAGCTAAAACGAACATGAAAACAGACAGACAACTCAAAAGAAAATGCAGGCAAGCCTAGCTCAAACCCAAAACTGGGTAAGACCCTGTTACGAAGGCTTTGGCTGGCAAGTCCTTGGACTGAGAATTGAAGTTACTAGGTTGAAAATCAACAACGGGGCGCTAAATGTGACACATGGGATGACTCACCTACAATAGATAACGATATATTCATACAAAAATCCGGACAAAATCATGCCGAGTGCTCTCTGTGAGCCGCGCACTTGAGCAATCCAATTCCCCTGTACAATTCAAGGGCCTTACAATCATTACATTAATATTCAACTGGATTTTTATAAAATGAAAATGACAGAATTACTAGTCAAGATACACATGCATAAGAGTACCTTAAACGAAGGCTCTCCAAGTCGTAGAGCCTAACTGATACAGAAGATAACACTCCCAAGATGCAATAGTTACCACTGGCCTTGTCACTATGTGCTTATGAGGACAGCGGCTAAAATTAGTTTATATATCCTATCTCTTTCCACCGCGTAACAGGTAATATAATGAGAACTTAATAAACATTACTGGCCTGTTTGAGGTTTATGATTAGATTACATTTAAACAAAATACTTTCCCTCTGATATTGCTCTGATAAGATTTTATGTAAAGGCATACTTTGTGATAATGATCAAAAGTATAAGCATGATGTTAGTTGAACTCTGATGTCAGAATATATTATGAACGATGATAAAACCTAAACAGGCGTAATTTTTCCATAATAATAGGGAGTGATAATTTTACTCCAGTTATTAGAATTTGGAAGGACAATTCGTATAAGTGGGAAGAAAATTTTTCAAAAGCATGTTCCACCTGTTGGAAGAAAAGCGTACTTTTCTCCCAACAAGGGTAATTATTCTTTATTTGTCTTGTTGCATATACTACGCCATTAGTTCATCTCAACAGCTTCAACTTTTTTTTTTATTCAATTTCAATATCCATACATCACTTCCATAAAGGAGAGTTGGTTCAACATTCCATTCATACATTCCTACCATGTCTTCCATACACAATTCAAGTCTCTTCCCATTCTATACTATACACGCTCTACTTTCACTGCTTCATCTGCTTTGTAACTTACCTCTCCATCATACTTTCATCCACTTCAGGTGGATGCAACTTTGCTGATTGAGTCTGAAGCTTTAACTATTCTAGGTGTAACTTTTGACTCACATCTAACTTTTGAGAAACATCTAATGAAAGTTCCAGCAAAATCAATGCAACCTGTTTTAGGTCATTTGTCCTTCCTTTACTAGAATACTGTTCTGCGGTGTGGATGTCTGCTTCTGCCAGAGATTAGTCCCTTTTAGAAAGAGTGGTTCGTGGTGGTAGGTTTCTGTTTTCTAATATTAAGAGCTATGACTTGGACCACCAACGGATGGTCTCTTGTTTGTCACTTTTTCATAAGTTGTTTTTCAACAGAGATCTTGCACATTCGCAATTGATCCCTGGTCTGCAGAGGGCAACCAGAGTCGTTGAGCAGCACCACCAATATGCAGTAAATGTGCCTCGCTGTAGAACTTCTCAGTTCCAGAGGTCCTTTATTCCTCACACCGCTGGACTGTGGAATAGCCTCCCACAGGATGTCGTACAGTTGGAACTTCAGAGGTTCAAGCGAACATGCAATGCAATACTACCCTAATACTATTCTTTTAGCATTTTAATACATTTTTACCTATTTACTTGTTTATTAATTAATTCTTTTTTTTAATAAGCGAGATCTCTCCTTTCTGTATTTCCCTTTACTTTCTCTTACCTTTTCCCAATGAACACCAGGTTCTTTGGAAGCTTGAATTTCAAGTCAATGGCCCCTGTGGTGGGCTTGTTCCATACGAATAGGTTTTATCTACTGAATAATGATAATAACAACATGACAGCCACTTGTATTCTTTCAACATCCTTATTAAAATTCGCAGCTCTATTGCCCTGGTTTCCATCCTTGACCCCAAACTTCCTCTTACTCACATTCACTTTCAACTTTCTCCTCTTGAAAACACCTTCAAACTCTTTCAGCACTTTCTGCAGTTTCTTATCACTGTCCCCGGTCGGCACTGCATCATCAGCAAACATCAACCATTCTACACTCCATTCAAGATTCAATTTCTGAACCCTGAACTTTGCACCTACTTCTACTGTCCTCTATCTGACTACTCACATCACCCTATCTGCTGGGATATTAACCAGCCACAGAAGTATAACACAATCTTGTTTAAAACCCACATTAGACACCAAACCAATTCCTCGTTGGTTACGAGTCGGTAGAGTTGTCGCCAGCATTTTCATATGCCCGAAAGAAACCGTAAGTAAAATACTGATGAAGAATTAGAGGAATTATTTCTGGTGATAAAAATTCATTTCTAAGCACAATGTGGTTCGGCTTCCACAATAAGCTGCAGGTCCCGTTGCTGGTAACAATTGGTTCTTTGCCACGTAAAAATAAGTCTAATCCTTCGGGCCAGCCCTAGGAGAGCTGTTAATCAGCTCAGTGGTCTGGCGCAAAAACTAAGGTAAAAAAATGACACCAAACCATACACTCTCTCTTACCCAAATAAACTTGATACATTTCACTCAGGGGCGTCATTTGAAAAAAAAAAAAAAAAGTATATCTTAGTTTAATTAGACGATGAGCTGATTAACATCTCCCTAGGCTGCCCCAAGATTAGATTTATTTTTACATAGCTAAGAACCAACTGGTTACCTAGAACGGGACCTTTACAGCTTATTGTGGTGTCCAAACTGAAATTACAACGAAATTAATTTCTATCGCCAGAAATAAATTTTCTCACTTCCTTCACTGGCCGGGTAAGAGAACTGAACGCTGGCCCAGCAGAGTGCTACATGTGAGAACGATACCAACCTTCCAATGAGGAACTGTCATGGGGCACTTGCCCGTCAAGACACTGATGCGGCCCCCAAGACTTGGTTTGCCCCTAGCCTTTGAAATAATAATAATAATAATAATAATAATAATAATAATAATAATAATAATAATAATAATAATATGGGGGTGGGTGTGCTACAGCTCTTTGCTGCTTTATTAACTCAATACAGCTCTTATATGGCTTCAAAATGCGCACAAATTTCCAAAACTTTCTCGGGCGGCTTACAGCGCGGCCCCCTACCCCCAGCTGATAAGACTACCTTCGCTCGCCACCCCACCAATACCGTAAGTTCTAAAAACCCTTGCCACCCACCCCAAGAAAAATCTGAAACGACGCCACTAATTTTACTTCCATCGTATTCATGGTTATCGCTCCTGCAATATACTCCACTTATTTAATCCCTATATTACTAAGTTATTTCCTACACAATACATTCTCAACACCCTCCACATTGTCTCTCAATCAATTCTATGGTATGTTTTTTGGTTAACGACTACGGATGGGAATAATTATGTATAATCTTGTTTTGTATATAAAAGAAAATTGCAAAGTACTTTCAAATTTACTTTCTATTCCTACGAGAATATATACCTTCTTATTTCTATTATGAGACACGCTTCTTTTGTGGGATATTTGTCGCAGATACTCCATAACCACCTTCAAAATACTTGAAGTATGGAAAGACAACTTCAAAAGGACTAGTATATATATTAGCAGTAATGTAATTCACACATACATACACACACACACACACACACACACGCACACACGCACACACACATATATATATATAAAATGTAATATATATAAATGTAGTATATATATAAAATATATATATAAGAATATATATATATATATATATATATATATATAATATAATAATAAATATATAATATATATATTATATATATATATATATAATATATATATATATAATATATATATATATATACCCATAACATAATATATATATTATATATATAATATATAATATATATATATATAATATATATATATATATATATATATATATATATATATATATATATATATATATATATATATATATATATATATATATATAATATATATATACTACATTTTTGTTATATATATATATATATATATATATATATATATATATATATATATATATATATATACATATATATATTATATATATACTAACATCTTGCAACATAATTCTAAGCATTAAAACTATGTATCATCGTTTTATCAATTCATTAAAGACAATAAGCTCTTAAAACTATATACAACCTTTTGTTGCAACATTATATAATATATATATATATATATATATATATATATATACATACATATATATCTTCTGGTTTTAACGTGCTTTTCTCCCATTTTTATATGGGGGAAAGCATCGATGCCTTCTTTTGAAGGACTTTGATTTGGCGGTGGGTAGGCCGTAGTTGATCGGGGCTGCCCTGCCTGACATCACTATACATGTATTGTACCAAATCCCAGCCCCTTTCTCCCAGCAGCGCAGGAGAACTGGGCGTTAGGTCGACAGTTCGAGACGTGAGGTGTCTGTTATGTTTTTAGATGTTTGAGTGGCTTTATTTATGTGTATCAGTCTGTAACACCCATTTGCTTTCAGCAAACCTATCCAGTTGATTACATACGTAATTCCAGTGTCTACACGATAACCAAAGTGTCCGCCTTTCTGACCGGTCGGCTGGGATTGAACCTCGCCACAGCCTCTGAGGTTGCTGCTGACCAACCAAGCCATCGAGGCTCCATATAGATATATATATATTGTATATATATATAATATATATATATGAAAAACTTAGAAAAATACTAAAGAATGTTTTTTCCAAAAACGAAATTAAAACTAGTTATATATGGAAGACTTACTGTTAGTACCTGTTTAAATAAAGCAATTATTTCTGTATTATGTGACATGAACAAAACCTGCATTGTTATCCTACATGCATCCTTACGTATTTTTCTGTCATGCTATGCTCTCTTTCTGATTATCACCGGGGTGACTGAACAGAAGTGTTCCATGATTTACACAAGTTTGACCTCTTTCGTGCTGTTGAGAGCCTTAATTTTTAGGTCAATTTATTTTAGTGTCGCCCTGCAAATAGCCTATATATATATATAAATATATATATATTTTTATAAATATTACTGCTGTTCGCTCGATGTATTTAGGTAGGAATATTAGTCCGATTCACCTGAGACAGAGAATCTCATCTCGCCCGCCGCAGGCTAGGCAATTTAAAAATAACAATCACCGCATTGACAAATGGCGCCGATAGGCTGGAAAGTTTGTAAACAAAATATGCTAGGCATTAGGGACCTAAAATAGAGAGGGTTTACGCTAATGACCCCTTTATGGTGGCCTTAAGCTTTATTCTATGCATTCAGACGATGCCTTTGTCAAGGTCGGATTGCGGGCGTGATAAGCCCTCTCTGGCGGAAACGGTTAGGTCGAACTCAGAGAGATTCCAGCGGTCACTAAACGAGGGGGTGACGCCGTCGCATGTCCTAACGATATTCTTATTTTATTACTTTTTTCTCCTGTCTATTAATAATTAGTGAATTGGGAAGACTGCCAGAATACGACTCCTGAGGTCCCTCGTTTGCGCAGCGACTCGACATTCACGGTAAGTCCGATTCTTGTTGAAGCTTCGTCGATTGACTAGTACTTTTCTGTATTTCACATTTTTTCTTTGTTTTCTTCTTCAGCCACCACTTTAGGTATATGTGTTTACAAAGTCTAGATTAAGCCTAATTATTTTATTTGTTAGCTTCAACCCATTATTCCAGTAAAATACCTAGGATTTAGGGTAAGTAAAATCAGGTTAAATCTCGATGCTTTTGTATGCCTCATGTCCGAATGTTTGGAAGAACCGTTGCTTTAAAATCAAATTCATCTCAAATATTCTTTGTTAAGGTTAATAACCCTTAACTGGCGACCTTTTGGCTAATTAACGTCTGTCTTTGAGGTTAACTTTTGGCTTCAAGTGACAGGTTACGTAATCTTGGTTTGCAGGGCCGTAAAAATTACGTAAATTGAATAATACATGACCAACCAAGACTCTCACACGTAACATTGGCGACCTTGCGTAGAATCTAAAGTACATTTTAGAGAAAGAATCTGGAGAAAAGGAAATTAAATTACATTAATTAAAAAAAAAAAAAAAAAAAAAAAAAAAAAAAAAGTCAGATATTGAATTCCATTTCATTCTTCCAAACAAGGAACCAGGCATAATAATAAGCAGTAAAGAGAATAGTTATAATAACAAGTAGCGTAGAATTAGCGCGTAGGTAGGAAGGGTGTAGAAACAGAGTGAGACATAATTTATAACGAGAGACATAATTTATGAATGGCATTTTTACTGTGTTCGAGCATTTGAGTTAAGTCGCCCATAACGATCTTAAGGCGGAAAAGCGGAGCCTGTTTCATGTACAAAGTAATTACTAATCGCGTCGGCAATTCCGATCGTTATTGTTTGCATATAGCGGGAATCATTCAAAACCGTGTCAGTGAAGTGGCGAAACGAACTGAAGTAGTAATTGTTCATAAAATAAATTTTCAGTAAAGTAAATTTGGTCCGCAGGCAAATCACGTAAAATCTATTCCATTGTTTGCCGAGGATGTTTCACGCTGAGAGAACGATAACGAAGACACAAAGTTGTTTGGTAATTTAGTTTTCCATCCGTAACGCAAAAACGCTATGCATGATTGGTATATTTAAAGTAAAATCTGGATACCTGCATTTGTTTCGTTGTTTGAATTTGTGCTAAAAAGAAAATACCCGCCGGATTCCCTCCGTTGTTTTGAAATTGTTCAACTGTTTGTGAGAACGGCCATTTTGGGTTTCTTCGCACACAAGCGAGGTTGTTTTTGAAACTTTAGGCCTAACGATTTTCCGCCATCTTAAGACCTTGTTATTGTGATTCTCTGTTGTGACCACTCTGCTCCCAGCCCTTTGGAACTACTTTCTTTTCGTAGTAGAAGTTAGACAGACTTCGTAGACAAAAAAAAAAAAAAAAAAAAAGATAATTTAGGCAGGGAAAGATAGGCCTTAGTTAGGAGTAATACCACAAGTTCCTATACAAATACCTATAAAATCATATAAAGAAAATTTAAAATTTTACGATAACTTTGTGACGCCGGCTCCCTTCGGAAAATTAAGATAATAAAGTAATCCCTAAAGAAGCCAAGACGACGCATCTATATCATTTTATTAAGATCCATGCCATTGTGCATGTATAAAATCTTTGTTTACATGTTCTCAAGCAGCAAGAAATCAGCTGATTGAAAATCTCTCTCTCTCTCTCTCTCTCTCTCTCTCTCTCCCTCTCTCTCTCGTCATTCAAGTAAGCATTCCTAACCTAAGTGTACGTGACCTCTTCAAAGAAAGAACGTCCGCACTAGGCTAATTAATTCGAATACTTTAACCAATTAAAAGAAAACACCTCTGTCCCACAATAGATGAGGACAAGTTAAGAGTAATTACGATACAGTGATAAACTGTCGGTCACGAGTGAGGCCTGCTATCCAGACCGAAGCAAACAGTAGTTTTCACCCTCTGAAAAAAGAAGGCCAGCACTGGGGCCGGTACTGGACCAGCCACTCACGAGGATCTTTAAGAAAAAAAAAAAAAAAAACCAAATTCACTTTATTCCACAGTGCCAAATAATTTGCAGCACTCATCACTGGAATAGCTACTTTCTCTCTCTCTCTCTCTCTCTCTTTTACCTTTCCCTTTCTCTCATTCGGATTGTTGCACTCTGCAGGGGTGTAGAGTGCCTTTCCTCCCATATAGCCTAGTTGGACTCCAGTAGAGGGTCCCTAGGAACACATTGGCACCATAAGTGCCACTAAAAGAATCCAGAAAAATAAATAAAACAAAACCAAAAGGGAACACAGAAGAGAAGGTTCTTCTGGGACCTAACCTGCACCAGTGCCTAGGGATACTGAGTGCCACTCAGTGTGACCTGTACACGCACACCCAAACTACAGTGCCACCTTTGAAAGGGTGCCACGTCATTATTGAAGAGACACTCGTTGCCCAAGTCGCCCAGTCGACCGGTTAGACGCCCTTCCCCACCAGAACCATGGCAGCAGAGCATCATAAACCTTTCCTGGGGCTGGGGACGGGACGGCAGGTCTCACCGGCTCGGAACTTACTACCTGGGTTAAGGAGCAAGTGGACGACGGCCAAGCGGGAGAAGGAAGAAAGACTTGAGCAGAGGAAGTATGAAGCCGAGCAGAGGAAGTATGAAGAAGAACGGAGGGTGTATGAAGAACGAGCAAAGGCAATATGAAGAGGAAAGAGAAGAAAGAAGGAGACAGCATGAGTTAGCCTGCAAGGAAACTGAGTTAGCCCTAAAGGAGAAGGAGCTCAGCTGAGCTTGAGAGCGAAATGGAGAATGCAGAAGCTATGGCTAGCCATCAAGCCCAGTCCTACACCTGCTGCATCAAACGCTCCACCTTCGAGCATCAATTCCCAGTCCCCAAGTGGACTGAGGATTTTGCCAGAAGCATGGCTGGAGGAGATCGAGGCTCTTTCGAGCAACTACAGCACCACGGAGACGGAGAGAGCCTTAATACCAGCCAAGCATATGGAGGGAAAAGCTGCAGCGTCACTCACTGGAGAAGAGCCAGAGAGGCAACATGGCGGAAGTTCGTGAGTCATTACAAAGGCCTACGAGATAACCCCAGAAAAATGGAGACAACGGTTCCGGAGTCTTGCCAAAGAAGTCGGCTGGTCTTGGGCGGAATGGGCATGTCACAAAACCCAGTCCGGCACGCTGGTTCGACTCCTGGCCTGCACGACGCTTGAGGATCTCTTCAATCGGACCATGCTAGAAGACCTTTTCCAATGTGTGCCAGGGCCCTTGCAGTATATCTTAACGATAAACAGCCCTCCACACTTATGGAAGCTTGTCGCATGGCTGATTAGTGGAAACCTTCAATCAGTCGCATAGCACCTCTCAGAAGCGAATCATCCTCCGCCTACCTCTCGAACTCCACTCGCCAAGAATGGACTGCCTAGCAAGACCCTGTGCAACTATTGCAAGAAGGGGGCCACGCTGAGCTGAGTGCCGATGCAAACTCGGCACTAATAAGCAGCCTAACCCTACCAGCCAGGACTCCGCCTCCCATTCATCCGCTCAGCCCTCTCCTCCAACAGTTACTGCAGGCCACCGAGCCCATCCAAAGGCCCGTGCAAATCCTGGGGCTGCTAGCCACTACAATGCTGGATCTCCGGCCTGTCCACATCATGTCCCCACCACCAAATTTGTCAACCTAATCAGCACTTCATTTTCTGCTGCTGGTCCGCACCGGGATCCTTTACCCCGAGACTGAAACCCAGTTCATCTCGGTGGCCCTCTTCAGAGCACTAGCCTGCCAGTGACCCTTCCGGTCACAGTACACTGCGGCAGACATTAGCCTGATCACTAGGGCCCAAGTGCCAGTCGGTGCTGTGGTTGACGAAGAAACGCGGTGGGAAATGAAGTGGATAGAGGGGCCACACCATCACCGCTCCCACTGTCCAACTCCAGGTTATGACACCTTGGCACGATACCGCACCGCCCCTTATGGCGTGGTAGGTGGAATCGCCCGGAGTGGCCTTCTTGTTGGGTCGATCTTCTCTGCGAAGCCGTCACCAACGCCACTCCGCAGCCACGCTACCTCCTCCACGGAGGCCCCATCTAAAACTCTCAACCATGACAAACTCCTCCACCTTCCGCCCACCAAAGTGGTCCGCGGAAGGGGCACCACCCAACCTATTTCAGCAGGCCCAGCCCTCTCCAATCGCGAAGGGCTGGCCCACCAAGAGGTCCTCCCTCCGCGAAGAGAGATTCAGGAGGAGCAGTACGCTGCAGGACGTGCAAGCGGGCAGACCACCCACAAATTGGGAGGGCTGCCCAAGCAAGCAACGCCCAGCTGATCCCCCGAACAAAACTCAGGAGAGGTTACGATCTCCTGCTGGGGCAGGAATCTCTGCCGCAGCCAAACCCAAGTCGTCCGAGAGGTATTGCACCGACCACTCATCAGGCATGCCCTGACTTTCAACT